>NC_091181.1:24267159-24554747 GCF_040958095.1 Procambarus clarkii
CTGTCTCTATTTTCCGCTTGTTACAATTTATAATAAAGTTGTTACATCTAGGCTTAACGTATTTATGACGTATTAGAACGTTGTTACAACTTGCTATATTGGTTGTTATAACTGGTTAGGAGGTGTTGAAACTTGTTCGAACGTTGTACCAACGTCGTAGTTTCGGTGTGTGTTTGGTGGGTACCGCCCAGCCCACGTGTACAGACGTGTACAGGTTTGTATATCTTGAGCCTCGTTATTGTGACTCATCATCTGGAAGGTTGTACACCTGCCCGACCACAACCCTTGTGGTGACCGTAGGAGTACTCGAGGAGGACACAACAACAACCCTAGTTGATCAGGCGGTCGTGAGACTAACCTGGCTACAGGCAGCGGCTCCACCAAGGAAACCTGTTGAATGATAAAGTACTGTTATGTGTATTATACACCATGAGCCCCTGGTGAGCGTGGTAGTGGGGTAGACCAGACCCTCCCTATGTCAGACACCATATATAATGCCTATATATATATATATATATATATATATATATATATATATATATATATATATATATATATATATATATTATATATATATATATATATATATATATATGAATATATATATATATATATATATATATATATATATATATATATATGTCGTACCTAGTAGCCAGAACTCACTTCTCAGCCTACTATTCAAGGCCCGATTTGCCTAATAAGCCAAGTTTTCCTGAATTAATATATTTACTATATTTTTTTTCTTATGAAATGATAAAGCTACCCTTTTCACTATGTATGAGGTCAATTTTTTTTTATTGGAGCTAAAATTAACGTAGATATATGACTGAACCTAACCAACCCTACCTAACCTAACCTAACCTATATATATAGGTAAGGTTAGGTTAGGTAGCCAAAAAAAGCTAGGTTAGGTTAGGTTAGGTAGGTTAGGTAGACGAAAAAACATTAATTCATGAAAACTTGGCTTATTAGGCAAATCGGGCCTTGCATAGTAGGCTCAGAAGTGAGTTCTGGCTACTAGGTACGACATATATATATATATATATATATATATATATATATATATATATATATATATATATATGTCGTACCTAGTAGCCAGAACTCACTTCTCAGCCTACTATGCAAGGCCCGATTTGCCTAATAAGTGGCCTCAGTCAGTTTAGGACCCGTATTCCTCGGCCACAGTCAGTTTAAGCCCTATATGCCTCGGTCATAGTCGGTTTAGGCCCACAATGCCTTGGCCACGGTCGGTTTGGCTCACCATGCCTCGGTCACAATCGGTTTAGTCCCACCATGCCTCGGCCACGGTCGGTTTAGACCCACCATGCCTCGGCCACAGTCGGTTTAGTCCCACCATGCCTCGGCCACGGTCGGTTTAGGCCCACCATGCCTCAGCTACAGTTAGTTTAGGCCCCTTATGCCTCGGCAACAGTTGGTTTAGGCCCACCATGCCTAGGCCACAGCTGGTTTAGGTCCCTTATGCCTCGGCAACAGTTGGTTTAGGCCCACCATGCCTCGGCCACAGCTGGTTTAGGTCCCTTATGCCTCGGCCAGAATCAGTTTAGGCCCACCATGCCTCGGCCACAGTTGGTTTAAGCCCCTTATGCCTCGACCACAGTTGGTTTAGGCATACCATGCCTCGGCCACAGTTGGTTTAGGTCCACCATGCCTCGACCACAGTTGGTTTAAGCCCACCATGCCTCGGCCACAGTTGGTTTAGGCCCACCAAGCCTCGGCCACAGTTCGTTTAGGCTCACAATGCTTCGGCCACAGTTAGTTTAGGCCCACCATGCCTCGGCCACAGTTGGTTTAGGCCCACCATGCCTCGACCACAGTTGGTTTAGGCCCACCATGCCTCGGCCCCAGTTGGTTTAGGCCCCTTATGCCTCGGCCACAGTTGGTTTAGGCCCACCATGCCTCGGCCACAGTTGGTTTAGGCCCACCATGCCTCGGCCACTGTTGGTTTAGGCCCACCATGCCTCGACCACAGTTGGTTTAAGCCCCTTACGCCTCGACCACAGTTGGTTTAAGCCCCTTATGCCTCGGCCACAGTTGGTTTAGGCCCACCATGCCTCGACTACAGTCGGTTTAGGCCCACCATGCCTCGGCCACAGTTAGTTTAGGCCCACTATGCCTCGACCACAGTTTGTTTAAGCCCCTTATGCCTCGACCACAGTTGGTTTAAGCCCCTTATGCCTCGGCCACAGTTGGTTTAGGCCTCTTATGCCTCGGCCACAGTTGGTTTAAGCCCACCATGCCTCGACCACAGTTGGTTTAGGCCCACCATGCCTCGACCACAGTTGGTTTAGGCCCACCATGCCTCGGCCACAGTTGGTTTAGGCCCACCATGCCTCGACCACAGTTGGTTTAGGCCCACCATGCCTCGACCACAGTTGGTTTAGGCCCACCATGCCTCGACCACAGTTGGTTTAAGCCCCTTATGCCTCGACCACAGTTGGTTTAAGCCCCTTATGCCTCGACCACAGTTGGTTTAAGCCCACCATGCCTCGGCCACAGTCGGTTTAAGCCCTCCATGCCTAGACTACAGTTGGTTTAGGCCCACCTTGCCTCGGCCACAGTCGGTTTAAGCCCACCATGCCTCGGCCACAGTTGGTTTAGGCCCACCATGCCTCGGCCACAGTCGGTTTAGGCCCCCCATGCCTCGGCCACAGTTGGTTTAGGCCCACCATGCCTCGGCCACAGTTGGTTTAGGCCCACCATGCCTCGGCCACAGTCGGTTTAGGCCCCCCATGCCTCGGCCACAGTTGGTTTAGGCCCACCATGCCTCGACCACAGTTGGTTTAAGCCCACCATGCCTCGGCCACAGTCGGTTTAGGCCCACCATGCCTCGGCCACAGTTGGTTTAGGCCCACCATGCCTCGGCCATAGTTGGTTTAGGCCCACCATGCCTCGGCCACAGTCGGTTTAGGCCCCTTATGCCTCGGCCATAGTTGGTTTAGGCCCACCATACCTCGGCCACAGTTGGTTTAGGCCCCCCATGCCTCGGCCACAGTTGGTTTAGGCCCCCCATGCCTCGGCCACAGTTGGTTTAGGCCCCCCATGCCTCGGCCACAGTTGGTTTAGGCCCACCATGCCTCGGCCACAGTCGGTTTAGGCCTCTTATGCCTCGGTCACAGTTGGTTTAGGCCCACCATGCCTCGGCCACAGTTGGTTTAGGCCCACCATGCCTCGACCACAGTTGGTTTATGCCCCTTATGCCTCGGCCACAGTTGGTTTAGGCCCACCATACCTCGGCCACAGTTGGTTTAGGCCCACCATGCCTCGGCCACAGTCGGTTTAGGCCCACCATGCCTCGGCCACAGTCGGTTTAGGCCCACCATGCCTCGGCCACAGTCGGTTTAGGCCCGCCATGCCTCGGCCACAGTCGGTTTAGGCCCGCCATGCCTCGGCCACAGTCGGTTTAGGCCCCCCATGCCTCGGCCACAGTCGGTTTAGGCCCACCATGCCTCGGCCACAGTTGGTTTAGGCCCACCATGCCTCGACCACAGTTGGTTTATGCCCCTTATGCCTCGGCCACAGTTGGTTTAGGCCCACCATGCCTCGGCCACAGTTGGTTTAGGCCCGCCATGCCTCGGCCACAGTCGGTTTAGGCCCGCCATGCCTCGGCCACAGTCGGTTTAGGCCCACCATGCCTCGGCCACAGTCGGTTTAGGCCCGCCATGCCTCGGCCACAGTCGGTTTAGGCCCGCCATGCCTCGGCCACAGTCGGTTTAGGCCCGCCATACCTGGGCTACGCGAGTGTTGTCATCCCACCCGGTTTTAGTTTAGTTTATTTATTATGCACCCCATACCCATCTAGTGGGCGGTAGTGGAAAGGGTTACAGAGGCACATAATGGGCTCAGGGACTGAACCCCATTTAGCTAAATTCATTCATTTAGCTAAACAAGTTTCAATTTTGATGTAGTTACAAAATTCAATACACATCATCAATGAGCTCGAGACCAACCTCATGTACAGTCTCTAAATTAAGCAACTGACATACGTGGAGAGCTGGTGTCACAATTTATATGTTTGTCCTACTCACCGCCCCCCATCCAGTGGGCAGCGGTGGATAGGTTACAGTCACTTAATTACTACCTATAATTAGTTAACTGGGGATACTTGGCTAAGTTCCTAGCAGCAGATAATTTTGATTGAAATATATACACATCTTTGGGACATTTGTTATAGAACTGTTTCTGAATTCTCTTATCTTTTCACACTCCATCACATAGTGACGGAGGGTGTGCGAATAATTTTGTTGACACAGTTTACATTTGGTCAAGTCTACATCAGCAGATAATGAGAATTCTCCGAGATACTTGTAACCGAGTCTAAGCCGAGCAGTAGTAACATCTAGAAGTCTGCTGATTTTATTGGAAGATCCATAGATGAGTGGCTCCTCTTACAAGATTGTATGATGATAAATGGAATTACTGGTGTCGATTTCACTTTGCCTCAGATTTACAAGATTTTGTTGAAGTTCTTGGTGTACTATTGCTCATGCCGCCCAAACAAAAGAGAACTAAGCATTCCACCAAATTCATGGCGCGGGCTACGAGCTGAAAAATTCCACGTTGTATTCCTTCTCCAACTTGCTTCTTAGAAGGTCTGTTTATAAATGTCTGGGCATGTGCTGGGTGTAATTTGCTAGAACAAATCACTACATAAACAAGCTCTAGTGGAAGTTTATGTAGGCAGTATATAGCCTAGTTGACAGTGATAGAAAATTTGCTGCAGCATCAAGAAAATAATATTTAACATGTCAATTGTATATTTAATAAATAAAATATTATTAATTACTAGCTGTACCCGGCCACACTGTTGTGGCTCATGCGTTGCTGAGCAACATCAACCTTCCCTTGTCTCCCAGTTGTTCCCACCACTCACCCACCCCCCCTCTCCCCTATTCCCTCGTCCTCCCAACCTTTCCTCACTCCCCCGTTCCCTCGTCCTCCCAACCATTCCCCCATCCCTTTGTACTCCCTACCATCTCCCTGTCCAACGTCCTCTCGGCCTCCAAACCATTCCCCATTCCCCTGTCCCCCACGTCCTCCCCAACATTACCCTCTCCCCTGTTTCTTTGTCCTCCCCAACATTACCCTCTCCCCTGTTTCTTTGTCCTCCCCACCATCCCCCACTCCCGTCCCCTCGTCGTCCCCACCATCCCCCACTCCCGTCCCCTCGTCGTCCCCACCATCCCCCACTCCCGTCCCCTCGTCGTCCCCACCATCCACCACTCCCGTCCCCTCGTCCTCCCCACCATCCCCCACTCCCGTCCCCTCGTCCTTCCCACCATTCCCCACTCCCATCCCCTCGTCCTCCCCACCATCCCCCACTCCCGTCCCCTCGTCGTCCCCACCATCCCCCACTCCCATCCCCTCGTCGTCCCCACCATCCACCACTCCCGTCCCCTCGTCCTCCCCACCATCCACCACTCCCGTCCCCTCGTCGTCCCCACCATCCACCACTCCCGTCCCCTCGTCCTCCCCACCATCCACCACTCCCGTCCCCTCGTCCTCCCCACCATCCACCACTCCCGTCCCCTCGTCCTCCCCACCATCCCCCACTCCCGTCCCCTCGTCCTCCCCACCATCCACCACTCCCGTCCCCTCGTCCTCCCCACCATCCCCCACTCCCGTCCCCTCGTCCTCCCCACCATCCACCACTCCCGTCCCCTCGTTCTTCCCACCATTCCCCACTCCCTCGTCCAATGCATTCCCTAATGATCTCATGTTCCCATCAGAATATTGGTAACATCAAATAATCTGAAGTTATTTGATAGAAAAATAAACTATACTCACGAAATGAACGATATGGTAAACAATACAGCTCAACTCCAATGCAAAGTCACACAAAATAATTAAATTAAAAGGAAAATAAATCGAAATCAATTAAAATTTTATTTATCAATGAAATCAGAACCATTGAAATGAAAACGTCACATATTTAGTAAAGCTTGTGTTGCTCTTACATGCAACAGATGGCGATGTTTCTTAAAAAAAATGTTTTTACCTGCCACAGGTGTGGCATCTATACTTATACTAACAAAATGAACGGTATGGTAAACAACACTGCTCAATTTCAACGTAATGTCACACAAAATAATTAAATCAAAATTAAAATAAATTGAAATCTATGAAAATTCAATTCATCAATGCAATCGGGAACATTGATGAAATCGTAACATATTTAGTATAGCATGTGTTGCTCTTACGTGCAACAGATGACGCTGTTTAAAAAAAAAAACATGTCTTTACCTGTCACAGGTAAAGACCATCTATATAGTAGGTATATAAAAACACGTACGTATTCGAATGGAACTTTATGTCAAAATTTCAAAGCACTCAGTGAAGAACTTTCGGAGATTACAGCGTGTGTTGCTCTTACATCCAACAGATTTCGTTGTTTCCTGTCACAGGTGAGGCATGTATATAGTAAGTATATAAAAACACGCACCTGTTTGATTGCAATTTGTCATAATTTCAAGGCAATCGATAAAGAGGTTTTAAAGATTTCCCTCTCATGAAAAACACATGAAAAACACAGTTATAAAAAAAGCATGGGTTTTCCATCACAGACGTAACATCTATATAGTATGTATATAAAAACCAGCTCGGATGTGAATGGAACGTTGTGTAAAAATTTCAAAGAAATCAATGAAGTACTTTCGGAGATTAGCGATTTTGAACAAACGAACATTTCCATTTTTATCTATATAGATTTGAAGCTTGAAAGCAACGAGGGTCTATTTTTGAACATAAAGGTTTATTTTTTTTTTATTATAAATGGAGGGGGGCGGGGCAAGTTCCCCGGCGTTGCTTTGTCTGTCCGTCTGTCTGTTTCTCCGTTCGTCCATCTAAATATATGTCTATTCTCCATTTCCCCCTTTCTCCATGTGCACTCAACGGTCACAGCCTCAACGGAAGGCTCTCATTATATTATTGATCACAAGTGTGAGTGGCGAAGGTTGTGTGTGGTCTGTGTGCCTCTTCAGCTGGGCGAGCAACACTACAACTGGACGGTATTTCTCTCTTCCTGTCAAGAAGCCACAAATAATAATTCGTTGTGTCTGGAGACAGGAAGCCTGTGTGTGTATGTAAAAAGCCTTATAATCAGATTCCCCCCCCCCCCCAACACTTGGTTGTGGAGGATGCAACCTTCACAACACTTAATTACCGGGTACCAATTTACTGCTAGCTGAACAGGTGCATTAGGTGAAAGAATCCCTGCCCAACCGTTTCTGTTCCGCCTGGGATTTCCGGTTGTGAGTCGAAAACGATCCCAACTCTACTACCGAGACGGAATGTGCAGAGGCCTTTGAGGAAGCCACATATACTTACCTAATTGCCTAATTTACTAACCTAAATGTGCTTGCGGGGGTTTAGCCCTGGCTCTTTGGTCCCGCCTCTCAACTGTCAATCTATTAATGTACAGGTTCCTGAGCCTACATATATGACATGGACAGTGCGGAGGCCTTTGAGGAAGCCATATATGACATGGACAGTGCAGAGAACCTGCCTATCCGCAGGCATAATGCAATATCTTGGCCCCCACCGGTGAAGCTGCCTACCCTTGCAACCCTGTTCATTGCCGGCTATTTTCTTCCTGGAGCGGGAAGGTCTGGGGACATTCATGGCTGGCTGGGAAGCAATAGTGATACTCTAGCACTGACGTTTGCTTTAGTTAATGGAAGTTGTTGTCGTGTTTTAATGCTGTTGTCAGATGTGTTTGTGTTTAGAAGCTGCTGCGGGGTCACCGACCTTACTGATGCAGAGTAGTAGTTAGATAGTTCAGTATTCTTATGCTCGTTAGCATTGGATCTACTTTAACATTCATGAATTAGAGTACCGCAGTTGAACACATTCATGGCAGGTACTAACGTCTTTATATGTGCTTGCCATATTAAGCTCACAGTAGAATGGTCCCAGGTTCGATTCCCACTAAGAGATAAATAAGTACCTGGGAGAAAGACAACTGTTGTGGGTTGCATCCTAGAGAAGATTAGTTGGTGGCCTATGGGAGACCTCGATAAACCTAACGGATTTCCTGTTCTCGACACTACGATTTGAATATCATATATGATTCCCCCAGTGCTGTCTTATAAGTATCTATCTAAGTCGACTAAGTCGTATCCAACCCACACATTGCATATCTCATTACACATTTCCTTTTCTGCAAGTAGTTTAGTGTTACTTCTCACTATGCACGTGTCTATCATTTATTAACTTGTCACTCCTCTTTTTCAAAGAATCCATCATGATAGGCCTACTCTCCTACATCTTGTCTTCTTTCCACTATGGAATCCTGTTTGGTCTCAAGGGTCTCTTCTATATTATGCAACAGACAATGATACGTACACATACTGGCTTCTTACCTCTTTCGTTATCTTAATTACTCTCCTGTGTACATCTCAAGTTATTAAATCATTTATATTTAATTTAAACTCTTCTTGCCCTAATAATCCCCAGTTTTCTTCACAAATTGATTTTGCAGGATTTACTTCCACAAACTCTCATGATTTGAACACATCTGTATCAACAACACTAACCGCCTTAACTTTTATTATGCACCCAATACCTCCCCCCCCCCTCTCGTGGGTGGTGGTGTACCCCATACCGATCCCGTAGTGGTAGTGGACCTCATACTCATTCCGTGGGCGGTAACAGGTCGCTACGGCTTCGGCGGGTAGACGGTTACGTGGGCTTAAAACAGTGTGGGTGAGAAAACATTTTTTTCTGTCCTACATTATGGCTTGTTGAGCTCGAAACCGTTGTTCCTTGTCTGTGTTACATCTGACCTTTTGAAGTTGTCTGGGTCAATATCTTCCAAATTATTCAGTATTTTAAAAGTTTCAATGAGATCAGCCCTATCATGCCTGGTTTCCAGTGTTGTTAATCCTGTGGCCCTCAACCATTCCTGGTATGAAAGCCGACTTAGTTCCTGGAATGATTTCTGTTTCCCAGTGTTGAACTTTCTCCAAAAGCAGCTATGTCTTTCTGAAGGTTCTTCTTAGTTTCTCATTTAAATTGGTTGAGAGAAGAACAGTCTTTGATGTGATTTTGGAGGTCATTCCACATTTTGAGACCCTTAATTTGCAGAGCATTTTTACTTTGGAATATCGAAAGATATTTGTTTCTTGTGTGGTGCCCATGGGTTCTGTTACAGCCCTCTAGGAATTGATCTGTAAATTTAATTTATCTAAGACAATTACAATCTTGATAAATTAGTTACATTGTTTAGTGTTCTTAATTGGATGTTGTTGACCAACAGGTGACCACGATGTTCACTTGCTACAGTTACAACACCTGCCTCAACCGACTACAGACCGACTACGCTCGCCACCTCCTGAGACGCAGGCAGGATGAAGTAGTGGCTGAAAAACGTAATACAAAAAAATATTTTGTTTTGCATGTCACTTAAAATTTGCTTTGATTGTATAACAATATTTTTAATTCGTGATCACCAATTGACTATGGCAGGGTAAACCTTAGCTCAGATTTATATGTTAGCTCAAATTCATGCCTGACTTCTCCACTCACCTCATCACTCTCCTCTCCTTATCTCCCCTCTTGCCTCATATAGGCTCCTTCCCACTCTTCTTTGTCACATCTTGATAAGGGCCCAGTATGAACAAAAACGTTGTTAATTTCGTTTCACAGGTGAGTAGTTGGGTTATTCTCATAAGTATATTTTGTGGAAACACATCTATTATCGTTGAAGCCACAATCGGTTAGACCCTTATACATCAACTGACGGAAGTTGAAATCTAAGGGTTGATGCTTCTCCCATACTCCCATGTACTAAATAATTGCTGCCTTATAGGAATCTTTCATTTACATAAATCATAATGTTTAGAACATAATGTAGCTGTCATTTACCCTCTTTACTCTTCTTATGCTGGACATATTGTTGCAAATTATGTAACAACAATGTTAAGTCTGCAGGCACAAACAATGCTCTCTTCTGTCATGTTAGGGATTCTAATCATGCTGTTGATTGGTTTCCCTCCAAAATAATCTTTCCTGCCTCTACTCTACACAGACGCCGTCTTGTTGAATCAGCTCTGATACACAACGTACCCAACATGAACTTGAGTCCTGCATTTGTTGCTGTTGACTCTTCCTTTTCACTGTATATACTCTAATGTTCTAGACTTTCTAACAGACATGACATAACATAAGCTGGCCCTTCCACGTATCTTTCTTTCTTTCTTTCTTTTCCTTTCCCTTGTTTTCTCTTACGATCCCTTTCTTATTCCTATTACTATCCCTTTTATTTCACCTTACCTTTCGTACCCTTTGCCTTGCATTTTCTTCCTATAAGAGTTTCTTCTCCTCACCTCTCTCTTGCCTATTTATTGTCATTGCCTCCTTCCCTCATCAAAATCGACTTGAGAATGGTCCAGGACACACTGAAACGTCGTCGTTCCTTCACTTTCTAGTGTGTGGTTTGGTCAGCATGAATCAACAGTATTATAAATTGTTAATAATCTATTTCCAGCACCCACCTCTGGCAACACAGTTGACCGTCTCCACTGGTATATCAAAGACAATGCCGAAACCCACAGAACTATTAAGTTTGATCTTGTGCTTGACCCAGAAGCAGCCAAGCCAGTGCTTCGCCGGGGACAAGCATTCTACCTGGCCATCAGGTTCCACGACGACTTTGATGTTACGAAGGACCGTGTTGTCCTCAACTTCAAATTTGGTGTGTTGATTTTCTTATTTGTATCAGTACTATATTTTATAAAGGTTTCTTTGCGACCATAGATAAGCTTTTATTTAACATGATGCCTGCATTAATCAGATATCTATAGGGGAACCTTTGACAAGCTGCTGGCATCCTGTCCCCGTCCAGGCCATTAGAGAGATTGTGAACTCGGGTAAATTTTATATTTACCTAAAAGACCACTAACATACTAGTGGCTTTGACTAGGACAGGAAGCCGGTGACTTGTCAAATGTTCCCCCGCCCCCATTTGTCCTGATTATATTTTCTCAAACTGGATAATAAAGTTCGGCAGAGTTTTGGCATTTACGGCTCTGGTGGGTAAGCAGTTCCATGGTTTATAAACCTGTAGATGAAAAAATATCTCCTTATGGCATATAAAAGTTAGATACATAGTACTGCTCTATGTATTAACCAAGCTTAATTGGAAAGCTCTCTGCCTATTTAGCATAGCTTAACTTTGGATTTCTCTCTGCAGGACATAAACCAGCAGTTCAAAAGGGTACAATGGCTGTAATTGTTGTTGAGAATGACAAGTTTACAAAGACCAAGAATGAAAGAACAAAAATGATTGTGCATATAGCTACAGTGTTCCTCTCCTATGACAGTGTGAATTAATTTGAGTCTTAGATTTTATTTAAATATTGCAGTCCCTGATAAGGTAATCAGAGGCTGAAGAGAGTGATGCAGACGCTCAAGAGAGTGATGCAGAGGCTCTAGAGAGTGATGCAGAGGCTTAAGAGAGTGATGCAGAGGCTTAAGAGAGGGATGCAGAGGCATTTTTTTTTTTTTATTATTATTTTCTACCACAGACGTGGCCACACATTGACAAGGCTAACCAGCATATATACATTTTCTTCTGTCCTCCATGGACAGGGTTAGAGAAATGTTAAACATAGAGTTCAAGGGTTTATTGAACACTCAACCACAAAAGGTGATTCGGTGCTTTTAAAATGTTAAGCTAACCTACATACGTAAATACATAGATACACAGATTTACGTATGCCCTACATAAAGTGTTTGATGTGTCTTTTTCATAGTGTCATTAATGTACATTCACAAAGGTGAAATGTAATTCTGATCAGCTTCCATATATACTTTATACCCATACATATACATACACACACACATATACATACATATATACACACACATGCATTCACATACATCTGTCTCATTTACTCTGACAGGGTGAGATAGCTGATAAAGAAACTAGTGTGCAAGTAAGCACTTAATCACTGAAGGTGATGAAGGTGCTTTTACAAGCTCAGGTTATATAGTTACATCATATATATACATTGAATAAATGATATATTACATGGTCAACCTTGAATACAAGTCCAATATATCATCAAGTGTTCCAGTACTCATATAGTAATTACAGAGTTCAGCATACCTTAGTCCAGGAGGGCGAAAGCCAATCAGTATGGGACATTCTACAATATAATGCTGCAGAGGCTTAAGAGGGTGATGCAGAGGCTCAAGAGAGTGATGCAGAGGCTCAAGAGAGTGATTCAGAGGCTTGAGAGAGGGATACAGGGGCTCAAGAGAGTGATGCAGAGGCTCAAGAGAGTGATTCAGAGGCTTAAGAGAGTGATGCAGAGGCTTAAGAGAGTGATGCAAAGGCTCAGAAGAGGGATGCAGAGGCTTAAGAGAGTGATGCATAGGCTCAGGAGAGGGATGCAGAGACTCATGAGAGGGATGCAGGAGCTCAAGACAGTGATGCAGAGGCTCAAGAAAGGGATGCAGAGGCTTAAGAAAGTGAGGCGGAGGCTCAAAAAAGGGATGCAGAGGCTTAAGAGAGTGATGCAGAGGCTGAAGAGAGTTGTGCAGAGGCTTAAGAGAGGGATGCAGAGGCTCAAGAGAGTGATGCAAAGGCTCAAGAGAGCGATTCGGAGGCTGAAGAGAGTGTTGCAGAGGCTTAAGAGAGGAATGCAGAGGCTCAAGAGAGGGACGCAGAGGCTTAAGAGAGTGATGCAGAGGCTGAAGAGACTGTTGCAGAGGCTTAAGAGAGGGATGCAGAGGCTCAGGAGAGTGATGCAAAGGCTCAAGAGATTGATGCAGAGGCTTAAGAGAGGGATGCAGAGGCTCATGAGAGGGATGTAGAGGCTCAAGAGAGTGATGCAGAGGCTCAAGAGAGTGATGCAGAGGCTCAAGATAATGATGCAGAGGCTCAACAGAGTGATTTAGAGGCTTACGAGAGTGATGCAGAGGCTTAAACAAGTGATGCAGAGGCTCATGAGAGGGATTCAGATGATCAAGAGAGTGATGCACAGGCTTAGGAGAGGAATGCAGAGGCTGAAGAGAATGACGCAGAGGCTTAAGAGAGTGATGCACAGGCTCAAGAGAGGGATGCAGAGGATCAAGAGAGGGATGCAGGGGCTCAAGAGAGGGATGCAGAGGCTCAAGTGATGGAAGCAGAGGCAAAAAAGAGGGATGCAGAGGCTCTTGAGAGTGACGCAGAGCCTCAAGCGAGGGATGCAGAGGCTTAAAAGAGTGATGCAAAGGCTCAAGTGAGGGATGCAGTGGCTCATGAGAGGGATGCAGGAGTTCAAGAGAGGGATGCAAAGGCTCAAGAGACGGATGCAGAGGCTCAAGTGAGGGATGAAGAGGCACAAGAGAGGGATGCAGAGGCTCTTGGGAGTGATACAGAGGCTAAAGAGAGGGATGCAGAGACTCAAGAGAGTGATTCAGAGGCTTACGAGAGTGATGCAGATGCTTAAGAGAGTGATGCAGAGCCTAAAGAAAGTGATGCAAGGGCTCAAAAGAGGGATGCAGAGGGAAGGGAGATGCAGAGGCTTAAGAGAGTGATGCAGAGGCTCAAGAGAGGGATGCAGGGGGTCAAGAGAGTGATGCAGAGGCTCAAGAGAGTGATGCAGAGGCTTGAGAGAGGGATGCAGGGGCTCAAGAGAGTGATGCAGAGGCTCAAGAGAGTGATTCAGAGGCTTAAGAGAGTGATGCAGAGGCTTAAGAGAGTGATGCAAAGGCTCAGAAGAGGGATGTAGAGGCTTAAGAGAGTGATGCATAGGCTCAGGAGAGGGATGCAGAGGCTCATGAGAGGGATGCAGGAGCTCAAGACAGTGATGCAGAGGCTCAAGAAAGGGATGCAGAGGCTTAAGAAAGTGAAGCGGAGGCTCAAAAAAGGGATGCAGAGGCTTAAGAGAGTGATGCAGAGGCTGAAGAGAGTTGTGCAGAGGCTTAAGAGAGGGATGCAGAGGCTCAAGAGAGTGATGCAAAGGCTCAAGAGAGCGATTCGGAGGCTGAAGAGAGTGTTGCAGAGGCTTAAGAGAGGAATGCAGAGGCTCAAGAGAGGGACGCAGAGGCTTAAGAGAGTGATGCAGAGGCTGAAGAGACTGTTGCAGAGGCTTAAGAGTGGGATGCAGAGGCTCAGGAGAGTGATGCAAAGGCTCAAGAGATTAATGCAGAGGCTTAAGAGAGGGATGCAGAGGCTCATGAGAGGGATGTAGAGGCTCAAGAGAGTGATGCAGAGGCTCAAGATAATGATGCAGAGGCTCAACAGAGTGATTTAGAGGCTTACGAGAGTGATGCAGAGGCTTAAGCGAGTGATGCAGAGGCTCATGAGAGGGATTCAGATGATCAAGAGAGTGATGCACAGGCTTAGGGGAGGAATGCAGAGGCTGAAGAGAATGACGCAGAGGCTTAAGAGAGGGATGCAGAGGCTGAAGAGAATGATGCAGAGGCTTAAGAGAGGGATGCAGAGGCTCAAGAGAGTGATGGAGAGGCTCAAGAGAGTGATGCAGAGGCTCAACAGAGTGATTTAGAGGCTTACGAGAGTGATGCAGAGGCTTAAGAGAGTGATGTAGAGGCTTAAGAGAGTGATGCAGAGGCTCAAGAGAGGGATGCAGAGGATCAAGAGAGGGATGCAGGGGCTCAAGAGAGGGATGCAGAGGCTCAAGTGATGGAAGCAGAGGCAAAAAAGAGGGATGCAGAGGCTCTTGAGAGTGACGCAGAGCCTCAAGCGAGGGATGCAGAGGCTTAAAAGAGTGATGCAAAGGCTCAAGTGAGGGATGCAGAGGCTCATGTGAGGGATGCAGGAGTTCAAGAGAGGGATGCAAAGGCTCAAGAGAGGGATGCAGAGGCTCAAGTAAGGGATGAAGAGGCACAAGAGAGGGATGCAGAGGCTCTTGGGAGTGATACAGAGGCTAAAGAGAGGGATGCAGAGACTCAAGAGAGTGATTCAGAGGCTTACGAGAGTGATGCAGATGCTTAAGAGAGTGATGCAGAGCCTAAAGAAAGTAATGCAAGGGCTCAAAAGAGGGATGCAGAGGGAAGGGAGATGCAGAGGCTTAAGAGAGTGATGCAGAGGCTCCAGAGAGGGATGCAGGGGCTCAAGTGAGTGATGCAGAGGCTTAAGAGAGCAATGCAGAGGCTCAAGAGAGGGATGTTGAAGCTCAAGAGAGTGATGCAGAGGCTCAAGAGAGTGATGCAGAGGCTCAAGAGAGTGATGCAGAGGCTCTAGAGAGTGATGCAGAGGCTTAAGAGAGTGATGCAGAGGCTTAAGAGAGGGATGCAGAGGCATTTTTTTTTTTTTATTATTATTTTCTACCACAGACGTGGCCACACATTGACAAGGCTAACCAGCATATATACATTTTCTTCTGTCCTCCATGGACAGGGTTAGAGAAATGTTAAACATAGAGTTCAAGGGTTTATTGAACACTCAACCACAAAAGGTGATTCGGTGCTTTTAAAATGTTAAGCTAACCTACATACGTAAATACATAGATACACAGATTTACGTATGCCCTACATAAAGTGTTTGATGTGTCTTTTTCATAGTGTCATTAATGTACATTCACAAAGGTGAAATGTAATTCTGATCAGCTTCCATATATACTTTATACCCATACATATACATACACACACACATATACATACATATATACACACACATGCATTCACATACATCTGTCTCATTTACTCTGACAGGGTGAGATAGCTGATAAAGAAACTAGTGTGCAAGTAAGCACTTAATCACTGAAGGTGATGAAGGTGCTTTTACAAGCTCAGGTTATATAGTTACATCATATATATACATTGAATAAATGATATATTACATGGTCAACCTTGAATACAAGTCCAATATATCATCAAGTGTTCCAGTACTCATATAGTAATTACAGAGTTCAGCATACCTTAGTCCAGGAGGGCGAAAGCCAATCAGTATGGGACATTCTACAATATAATGCTGCAGAGGCTTAAGAGGGTGATGCAGAGGCTCAAGAGAGTGATGCAGAGGCTCAAGAGAGTGATTCAGAGGCTTGAGAGAGGGATACAGGGGCTCAAGAGAGTGATGCAGAGGCTCAAGAGAGTGATTCAGAGGCTTAAGAGAGTGATGCAGAGGCTTAAGAGAGTGATGCAAAGGCTCAGAAGAGGGATGCAGAGGCTTAAGAGAGTGATGCATAGGCTCAGGAGAGGGATGCAGAGACTCATGAGAGGGATGCAGGAGCTCAAGACAGTGATGCAGAGGCTCAAGAAAGGGATGCAGAGGCTTAAGAAAGTGAGGCGGAGGCTCAAAAAAGGGATGCAGAGGCTTAAGAGAGTGATGCAGAGGCTGAAGAGAGTTGTGCAGAGGCTTAAGAGAGGGATGCAGAGGCTCAAGAGAGTGATGCAAAGGCTCAAGAGAGCGATTCGGAGGCTGAAGAGAGTGTTGCAGAGGCTTAAGAGAGGAATGCAGAGGCTCAAGAGAGGGACGCAGAGGCTTAAGAGAGTGATGCAGAGGCTGAAGAGACTGTTGCAGAGGCTTAAGAGAGGGATGCAGAGGCTCAGGAGAGTGATGCAAAGGCTCAAGAGATTGATGCAGAGGCTTAAGAGAGGGATGCAGAGGCTCATGAGAGGGATGTAGAGGCTCAAGAGAGTGATGCAGAGGCTCAAGAGAGTGATGCAGAGGCTCAAGATAATGATGCAGAGGCTCAACAGAGTGATTTAGAGGCTTACGAGAGTGATGCAGAGGCTTAAACAAGTGATGCAGAGGCTCATGAGAGGGATTCAGATGATCAAGAGAGTGATGCACAGGCTTAGGAGAGGAATGCAGAGGCTGAAGAGAATGACGCAGAGGCTTAAGAGAGTGATGCACAGGCTCAAGAGAGGGATGCAGAGGATCAAGAGAGGGATGCAGGGGCTCAAGAGAGGGATGCAGAGGCTCAAGTGATGGAAGCAGAGGCAAAAAAGAGGGATGCAGAGGCTCTTGAGAGTGACGCAGAGCCTCAAGCGAGGGATGCAGAGGCTTAAAAGAGTGATGCAAAGGCTCAAGTGAGGGATGCAGTGGCTCATGAGAGGGATGCAGGAGTTCAAGAGAGGGATGCAAAGGCTCAAGAGACGGATGCAGAGGCTCAAGTGAGGGATGAAGAGGCACAAGAGAGGGATGCAGAGGCTCTTGGGAGTGATACAGAGGCTAAAGAGAGGGATGCAGAGACTCAAGAGAGTGATTCAGAGGCTTACGAGAGTGATGCAGATGCTTAAGAGAGTGATGCAGAGCCTAAAGAAAGTGATGCAAGGGCTCAAAAGAGGGATGCAGAGGGAAGGGAGATGCAGAGGCTTAAGAGAGTGATGCAGAGGCTCAAGAGAGGGATGCAGGGGGTCAAGAGAGTGATGCAGAGGCTCAAGAGAGTGATGCAGAGGCTTGAGAGAGGGATGCAGGGGCTCAAGAGAGTGATGCAGAGGCTCAAGAGAGTGATTCAGAGGCTTAAGAGAGTGATGCAGAGGCTTAAGAGAGTGATGCAAAGGCTCAGAAGAGGGATGTAGAGGCTTAAGAGAGTGATGCATAGGCTCAGGAGAGGGATGCAGAGGCTCATGAGAGGGATGCAGGAGCTCAAGACAGTGATGCAGAGGCTCAAGAAAGGGATGCAGAGGCTTAAGAAAGTGAAGCGGAGGCTCAAAAAAGGGATGCAGAGGCTTAAGAGAGTGATGCAGAGGCTGAAGAGAGTTGTGCAGAGGCTTAAGAGAGGGATGCAGAGGCTCAAGAGAGTGATGCAAAGGCTCAAGAGAGCGATTCGGAGGCTGAAGAGAGTGTTGCAGAGGCTTAAGAGAGGAATGCAGAGGCTCAAGAGAGGGACGCAGAGGCTTAAGAGAGTGATGCAGAGGCTGAAGAGACTGTTGCAGAGGCTTAAGAGTGGGATGCAGAGGCTCAGGAGAGTGATGCAAAGGCTCAAGAGATTAATGCAGAGGCTTAAGAGAGGGATGCAGAGGCTCATGAGAGGGATGTAGAGGCTCAAGAGAGTGATGCAGAGGCTCAAGATAATGATGCAGAGGCTCAACAGAGTGATTTAGAGGCTTACGAGAGTGATGCAGAGGCTTAAGCGAGTGATGCAGAGGCTCATGAGAGGGATTCAGATGATCAAGAGAGTGATGCACAGGCTTAGGGGAGGAATGCAGAGGCTGAAGAGAATGACGCAGAGGCTTAAGAGAGGGATGCAGAGGCTGAAGAGAATGATGCAGAGGCTTAAGAGAGGGATGCAGAGGCTCAAGAGAGTGATGGAGAGGCTCAAGAGAGTGATGCAGAGGCTCAACAGAGTGATTTAGAGGCTTACGAGAGTGATGCAGAGGCTTAAGAGAGTGATGTAGAGGCTTAAGAGAGTGATGCAGAGGCTCAAGAGAGGGATGCAGAGGATCAAGAGAGGGATGCAGGGGCTCAAGAGAGGGATGCAGAGGCTCAAGTGATGGAAGCAGAGGCAAAAAAGAGGGATGCAGAGGCTCTTGAGAGTGACGCAGAGCCTCAAGCGAGGGATGCAGAGGCTTAAAAGAGTGATGCAAAGGCTCAAGTGAGGGATGCAGAGGCTCATGTGAGGGATGCAGGAGTTCAAGAGAGGGATGCAAAGGCTCAAGAGAGGGATGCAGAGGCTCAAGTAAGGGATGAAGAGGCACAAGAGAGGGATGCAGAGGCTCTTGGGAGTGATACAGAGGCTAAAGAGAGGGATGCAGAGACTCAAGAGAGTGATTCAGAGGCTTACGAGAGTGATGCAGATGCTTAAGAGAGTGATGCAGAGCCTAAAGAAAGTAATGCAAGGGCTCAAAAGAGGGATGCAGAGGGAAGGGAGATGCAGAGGCTTAAGAGAGTGATGCAGAGGCTCCAGAGAGGGATGCAGGGGCTCAAGTGAGTGATGCAGAGGCTTAAGAGAGCAATGCAGAGGCTCAAGAGAGGGATGTTGAAGCTCAAGAGAGTGATGCAGAGGCTCAAGAGAGTGATGCAGAGGCTCAAGAGAGTGATGCAGAGGCTCAAGAGAGGGATGCAAAGACTGAAGAGAGTGATGTAGAGGCTCAAGAGAGGGATGCAGAGGTTCAAGAGAGTGTTGCAGAGGCTTACGAAAGTGATGCAGATGATCAACAGAGGGATGCAGAGGCTTTAGAGAGTGATGCAGAGGCTGAAGAGAGTGTTGCAGAGGCTCAAGAGAGCGATATTCGTTTTTTATTCGTTTTTACCAATATTTCGATACTACTTCATTTTTTCTCACGATATGTGATTTGGCCTTCAAATCTCAGAATTTCGCAAATTTTACATTTTTAAGCAAGTTTTCTTGCATTTTGTTTTGTCCTAAAAATCATCGAATTCAGCAATATTTTAACCTTTATCGTTTCTTTTATGTGATTTAAACCAAATATCATCGAATTAGGCCGTTTTTCCACGTTTTTGTGAATTTTAAGTTTAGTGTTATTAATTCATTAAATATACGATAAAAATTATGCAAACACATAATTGATCAGAAAATAACCTTAAATACTTCATTTTCAATCATCTATTTGTTTCTCGTTAAAATACTGAGTAAGATATTTAAAAGGGGAGAAGTTCTGTTTTTATTGCATATATCGACGTTTCAGCCGGATTAGAGCGGTTTTACGTGTACATCTTCCATCGGTAATATAAACGGAAAATCAGGAACATTTTTGTTAATTCTAATGAAAACACATTGATTTTTATAATTTGTATTGGAAGCAACATCTTTATACGTCTTTTCTATGGTCTATAAAATATGAAACGTCGCTCTATGATTCGAAGTTACAATCCTCAAATTTGGTATAATAATAACTTTTTTCACGTTTTTCATGTAGTTTGATATTACGTAAATATATTCATTTTTACCAATATTTCGATACTATTTCATGTAGTATCACGATATGTGCTTTGGCCGTCAAATCTCAGATTTTCGCATATTATTGCATTTTAAGCAAGTTTTCTTGCATTTTGTTTCGTACTAAAACCATCGAATTCAGCAATATTTTGACGTTTATCGTCCCCTTTTCCTTTATGTGATATAAACAAAATATCATAGAATTAGGCAATATTTTGCTGTTTTTCCACGTTTTTGTGAATTTTCAGTTTATTGCTAATAATTCATTAAATATACGATAAAAATGATGCAAACACATAATAGATTAGAAATTAACCTTAAACACTTCATTTTCAATCAACTATTTGTTTCTCGTTAAAATACTGAGTAAGATATTGGAAAGGGGAGAAGTTCTGATTTTATTGCATATATCGACGTTTCAGCCGGATTAGAGCGGTTTTACGTGTACATCTTTCATCGGTAATATAAACGGAAAATCAGGAACATTTTAGTTAATTCTAATGAAAACACATTGATTTTTATCATTTGTATTGGAAGCAACATATTTATACGTCTTTTCTATGGTCTATAAAATACGAAACGTCGCTCTATGATTCGAAGTTACAATCCTCAAATTTGGTATAATAATGACATTTTTCACGTTTTTCATGTAGTTTGATAATGCGTAAATATATTCAT
The DNA here is from genome assembly GCF_040958095.1 of Procambarus clarkii. Classification (NCBI taxonomy): domain Eukaryota; kingdom Metazoa; phylum Arthropoda; class Malacostraca; order Decapoda; family Cambaridae; genus Procambarus; species Procambarus clarkii. The sequence goes on from NC_091181.1 coordinate 24,287,661, forward strand.
TTTTACCAATATTTCGATACTATTTCATGTAGTATCACGATATGTGCTTTGGCCTTCAAATCTCAGATTTTTGCATAATATTGCATTTTAAGCAAGTTTTCTTGCATTTTGTTTCGTACTAAAAATCATCGAATTCAGCAATATTTTGACGTTTATCATCCCCTTTTCCTTTTGGTGATATAAACAAAATATCATCGAATTAGGCAATATTTTGCTGTTTTTCCACGTATTTGTGAATTTTCAGTTTATTGCTATTAATTCATTAAATATACGAAAAAAATGATGCAAACACATAATTGATTAGAAATTGACCTTAAACACTTCATTTTCAATTAACTATTTGTTTCTCGTTAAAATACTGAGTAAGATATTGGAAAGGGGCGAAGTTCTGTTTTTATTGCAAATATCGACTTTTCAGCCGGATTAGAGCGGTTTTACGTGTTCCATCGGTTATATAAACGGAAAATCAGGAACATTTTAGTTAATTCTAATGAAAACACATTGATTTTTATCATTTGTATTTGAAACAACATTGTCATATGTCTTTTCTTGGATCTAAATAATACGAAACCTTGCTCTATGATTTGAAGTAAAATCCTCAAATATGGTAATATAGTGACTTTTTTCAAGTTATTTATATAGTGTGATATTACTTATATATATTTGTTTTTACCAATATTTCGATACTACTTCATGTTTTCTCACGATATGTGATTTGGCCTTCAAATCTCAGAATTTCGCAAATTTTGCATTTTTAAGCAAGTTTTCTTGCATTTTGTTTTCTACTAAAAATCAACGAATTCAGCAATATTTTAACCTTTATCATTTCCTTTATGTGATTTAAACAAAATATCATTGAATTAGGCCGTTTTTCTACGATTTTGTGAATTTTAAGTTTATTGTTATTATTTCATTAAATATACGATAAAAATTATGCAAACACATAATTAATCAGAAAATAACCTTAAATACTTCATTTTTAATCATCTAATTGTTTCTCGTTATAATACTGAGTAAGATATTAAAAAGGGAAGAAGTTCTGTTTTTATTGCATATATCGACGTTTCAGCCGGATTAGAACGGTTTTACGTGTACATCTTTCATCGGTAATATTAACCGAAAATCAGGAACATTTTAGATAATTTTAATGAAAACACATTGATTTTTATCATTTGTATTGGAAGCAACATCTTTATACGTCTTTTCTATGGTCTATAAAATACTAAACGTCGCTCTATGATTCGAAGTTACAATCCTCAAATTTGGTATAATAATGACTTTTTTCACGTTTTTCATGTAGTTTGATATTACGTAAATATATTCATTTTTACCAATATTTCGATACTATTTCATGTAGTATCACGATATGTGCTTTGGCCTTCAAAAATCAGATTTTCGCATAATATTGCATTTTAAGCAAGTTTTCTTGCATTTTGTTTCGTACTAAAAATCATCGAATTCAGCAATATTTTGACGTTTATCATCCCCTTTTCCTTTTGGTGATATAAACAAAATATCATCGAATTAGGCAATATTTTGCTGTTTTTCCACGTATTTGTGAATTTTCAGTTTATTGCTATTAATTCATTAAATATACGATAAAAATTATGCAAACACATAATTGATTAGAAATTAACCTTAAACACTTCATTTTCAATCAACTATTTGTTTCTCGTTAAAATACTGAGTAAGATATTGGAAAGGGGAGAAGTTCTGTTTTTATTGCATATATCGACGTTTCAGCCGGATTAGAGCGGTTTTACGTGTACATCTTCCATCGGTTTTATAAACGGAAAATCAGGAACATTTTAGTTAATTCTAATGAAAACACATTGATTTTTATCATTTGTATTTGAAACAACATTGTCATATGTCTTTTCTTGGATCTAAATAATACGAAACCTTGCTCTATGATTTGAAGTAAAATCCTCAAATATGGTAATATAGTGACTTTTTTCAAGTTATTCATGTAGTGTCATTTTACGTATATATATTCGTTTTTACCAATATTTCGATAATAATTCATGTTTTCTCACGATATGTGATTTGGCCTTCAAATCTCAGAATTTCGAAAATTTTGCATTTTTAAACAAGTTTTCTTGCATTTTGTTTTGTACTAAAAATCATCGAATTTAGCAATATCATCTCCTTTATCATCTCCTTTTCCTTTATGTGATTTAAACAAAATATCATCGAATTAGGCCGTTTTTCCACGTTTTTGTGAATTTCAGTTTATTGTTATTAATTCATTAAATATACGATAAAAATTATGCAAACACATAATTGATCAGAAAATAACCTTAAATACTTCATTTTCAATCATCTATTTGTTTCTCGTTAAAATACTGAGTAAGATATTTAAAAGGGGAGAAGTTCTGTTTTTATTGCATATATCGACGTCTCAGCCGGATTAGAACGGTTTTACGTGTACATCTTCCATCGGTAATATTAACCGAAAATCAGGAACATTTTAGTTAATTTTAATGAAAACTCATTGATTTTTATCATTTGTATTGGAAGCAACATCTTTATACGTCTTTTCTATGGTCTATAAAATACTAAACGTCGCTCTATGATTCGAAGTTACAATCCTCAAATTTGGTATAATAATGACTTTTTTCACGTTTTTCATGTAGTTTGATATTACGTAAATATATTCATTTTTACCAATATTTCGATACTATTTCATGTAGTATCACGATATGTGCTTTGGCCTTCAAATATCAGATTTTCGCATAATATTGCATTTTAAGCAAGTTTTCTTGCATTTTGTTTCGTACTAAAAATCATCGAATTCAGCAATATTTTGACGTTTATCATCCCCTTTTCCTTTTGGTGATATAAACAAAATATCATAGAATTAGGCAATATTTTGCTGTTTTTCCACGTTTTTGTGAATTTTCAGTTTATTGCTAATAATTCATTAAATATACGATAAAAATGATGCAAACACATAATAGATTAGAAATTAACCTTAAACACTTCATTTTCAATCAACTATTTGTTTCTCGTTAAAATACTGAGTAAGATATTGGAAAGGGGAGAAGTTCTGATTTTATTGCATATATCGACGTTTCAGCCGGATTAGAGCGGTTTTACGTGTACATCTTTCATCGGTAATATAAACGGAAAATCAGGAACATTTTAGTTAATTCTAATGAAAACACATTGATTTTTATCATTTGTATTGGAAGCAACATATTTATACGTCTTTTCTATGGTCTATAAAATACGAAACGTCGCTCTATGATTCGAAGTTACAATCCTCAAATTTGGTATAATAATGACATTTTTCACGTTTTTCATGTAGTTTGATAATGCGTAAATATATTCATTTTTACCAATATTTCGATACTATTTCATGTAGTATCACGATATGTGCTTTGGCCTTCAAATCTCAGATTTTTGCATAATATTGCATTTTAAGCAAGTTTTCTTGCATTTTGTTTCGTACTAAAAATCATCGAATTCAGCAATATTTTGACGTTTATCATCCCCTTTTCCTTTTGGTGATATAAACAAAATATCATCGAATTAGGCAATATTTTGCTGTTTTTCCACGTATTTGTGAATTTTCAGTTTATTGCTATTAATTCATTAAATATACGAAAAAAATGATGCAAACACATAATTGATTAGAAATTGACCTTAAACACTTCATTTTCAATTAACTATTTGTTTCTCGTTAAAATACTGAGTAAGATATTGGAAAGGGGCGAAGTTCTGTTTTTATTGCAAATATCGACTTTTCAGCCGGATTAGAGCGGTTTTACGTATTCCATCGGTTATATAAACGGAAAATCAGGAACATTTTAGTTAATTCTAATGAAAACACATTGATTTTTATCATTTGTATTTGAAACAACATTGTCATATGTCTTTTCTTGGATCTAAATAATACGAAACCTTGCTCTATGATTTGAAGTAAAATCCTCAAATATGGTAATATAGTGACTTTTTTCAAGTTATTTATGTAGTGTGATATTACTTATATATATTTGTTTTTACCAATATTTCGATACTACTTCATGTTTTCTCACGATATGTGATTTGGCCTTCAAATCTCAGAATTTCGCAAATTTTGCATTTTTAAGCAAGTTTTCTTGCATTTTGTTTTCTACTAAAAATCAACGAATTCAGCAATATTTTAACCTTTATCATTTCCTTTATGTGATTTAAACAAAATAATATTGAATTAGGCCGTTTTTCTACGATTTTGTGAATTTTAAGTTTATTGTTATTATTTCATTAAATATACGATAAAAATTATGCAAACACATAATTAATCAGAAAATAACCTTAAATACTTCATTTTTAATCATCTAATTGTTTCTCGTTATAATACTGAGTAAGATATTAAAAAGGGAAGAAGTTCTGTTTTTATTGCATATATCGACGTTTCAGCCGGATTAGAACGGTTTTACGTGTACATCTTTCATCGGTAATATTAACCGAAAATCAGGAACATTTTAGTTAATTTTAATGAAAACACATTGATTTTTATCATTTGTATTGGAAGCAACATCTTTATACGTCTTTTCTATGGTCTATAAAATACTAAACGTCGCTCTATGATTCGAAGTTACAATCCTCAAATTTGGTATAATAATGACTTTTTTCACGTTTTTCATGTAGTTTGATATTACGTAAATATATTCATTTTTACCAATATTTCGATACTATTTCATGTAGTATCACGATATGTGCTTTGGCCTTCAAAAATCAGATTTTCGCATAATATTGCATTTTAAGCAAGTTTTCTTGCATTTTGTTTCGTACTAAAAATCATCGAATTCAGCAATATTTTGACGTTTATCATCCCCTTTTCCTTTTGGTGATATAAACAAAATATCATCGAATTAGGCAATATTTTGCTGTTTTTCCACGTATTTGTGAATTTTCAGTTTATTGCTATTAATTCATTAAATATACGATAAAAATTATGCAAACACATAATTGATTAGAAATTAACCTTAAACACTTCATTTTCAATCAACTATTTGTTTCTCGTTAAAATACTGAGTAAGATATTGGAAAGGGGAGAAGTTCTGTTTTTATTGCATATATCGACATTTCAGCCGGATTAGAGCGGTTTTACGTGTACATCTTCCATCGGTTTTATAAACGGAAAATCAGGAACATTTTAGTTAATTCTAATGAAAACACATTGATTTTTATCATTTGTATTGGAAGCAACACATTTATACGTCTTTTCTATGGTCTATAAAATACCAAACGTCGCTCTATGATTCGAAGTTACAATCCTCAAATTTGGTATAATAATGACTTTTTTCACGTTTTTCATGTAGTTTGATATTACGTAAATATATTCATTTTTACCAATATTTCGATACTATTTCATGTAGTATCACGATATGTGCTTTGGCCATCAAATCTCAGATTTTCGCATATTATTGCATTTTAAGCAAGTTTTCTTGCATTTTGTTTCGTACTAAAAATCATCGAATTCAGCAATATTTTGACGTTTATCATCCCCTTTTCCTTTATGTGATATAAACAAAATATCATCGAATTAGGCAATATTTTGCTGTTTTTCCACGTTTTTGTGAATTTCAGTTTATTGCTAATAATTCATTAAATATACGATAAAAATGATGCAAACACATAATAGATTAGAAATTAACCTTAAACACTTCATTTTCAATCAACTATTTGTTTCTCGTTAAAATACTGAGTAAGATATTGGAAAGGGGAGAAGTTCTGATTTTATTGCATATATCAACGTTTCAGCCGGATTAGAGCGGTTTTACGTGTACATCTTCCATCGGTAATATAAACGGAAAATAAGGAACATTTTAGTTAATTCTAATGAAAACACATTGATTTTTATCATTTGTATTGGAAGCAACATCTTTATACGTCTTTTCTATGGTCTATAAAATACGAAACGTCGCTCTATGATTCGAAGTTACAATCCTCAAATTTGGTATAATAATGACTTTTTTCACGTTTTTTCATGTAGTTTGATATTACGTAAATATATTCATTTTTACCAATATTTCGATACTATTTCATGTAGTATCACGATATGTGCTTTGTCCTTCAAATCTCAGATTTTTGCATAATATTGCATTTTAAGCAAGTTTTCTTTCATTTTGTTTCGTACTAAAAATTATCGAATTCAGCAATATTTTGCGTTTATCATCCCCTTTTCCTTTTGGTGATATAAACAAAATATCATCGAATTAGGCAATATTTTGCTGTTTTTCCACGTATTTGTGAATTTTCAGTTTTTTGCTATTAATTCATTAAATATACGAAAAAAATGATGCAAACACATAATTGATTAGAAATTGACCTTAAACACTTCATTTTCAATCAACTATTTGTTTCTCGTTAAAATACTGAGTAAGATATTGGAAAGGGGAGAAGTTCTGATTTTATTGCATATATCGACGTTTCAGCCGGATTAGAGCGGTTTTACGTGTACATCTTCCATCGGTAATATAAACGGAAAATAAGGAACATTTTAGTTAATTCTAATGAAAACACATTGATTTTTATCATTTGTATTGGAAGCAACATCTTTATACGTCTTTTCTATGGTCTATAAAATACGAAACGTCGCTCTATGATTCGAAGTTACAATCTTCAAATTTGGTATAATAATGACTTTTTTCACGTTTTTTCATGTAGTTTGATATTACGTAAATATATTCATTTTTACCAATATTTCGATACTATTTCATGTAGTATCACGATATGTGCTTTGGCCTTCAAATCTCAGATTTTTGCATAATATTGCATTTTAAGCAAGTTTTCTTTCATTTTGTTTCGTACTAAAAATTATCGAATTCAGCAATATTTTGCGTTTATCATCCCCTTTTCCTTTTGGTGATATAAACAAAATATCATCGAATTAGGCAATATTTTGCTGTTTTTCCACGTATTTGTGAATTTTCAGTTTATTGCTATTAATTCATTATATATACGAAAAAAATGATGCAAACACATAATTGATTAGAAATTGACCTTAAACACTTCATTTTCAATTAACTATTTGTTTCTCGTTAAAATACTGAGTAAGATATTGGATAGGGGCGAAGTTCTGTTTTTATTGCAAATATCGACTTTTCAGCCGGATTAGAGCGGTTTTACGTGTTCCATCGGTTGTATAAACGGAAAATCAGGAACATTTTAGTTAATTCTAATGAAAACACATTGATTTTTATCATTTGTATATACGATAAAAATTATGCAAACACATAATTGATTAGAAATTAACCTTAAACACTTCATTTTCAATCAACTATTTGTTTCTCGTTAAAATACTGAGTAAGATATTGGAAAGGGGAGAAGTTCTGTTTTTATTGCAAATATCGAATTTTCAGCCGGATTAGAGCGGTTTTACGTGTTCCATCGGTTGTATAAACGGAAAATCAGGAACATTTTAGTTAATTCTAATGAAAACACATTGATTTTTATCATTTGTATTTGAAACAACATTGTCATATGTCTTTTCTTTGATCTAAATAATACGAAACCTTGCTCTATGATTTGAAGTAAAATCCTCAAATATGGTAATATAGTGATTTTTTTCAAGTTATTTATGTAATGTGATATTACGTATATATATTTGTTTTTACCAATATTTCGATATTACTTCATGTTTTCTCACGATATGTGATTTGGCCTTCAAATCTCAGAATTTCGCAAATTTTGCATTTTTAAGCAAGTTTTCTTGCATTTTGTTTTCTACTAAAAATCAACGAATTCAGCAATATTTTAACCTTTATCATTTATTTTATGTGATTTAAACAAATTATCATCGAATTAGGCCGTTTTTCTACGATTTTGTGAATTTTAAGTTTATTGTTATTATTTCATTAAATATACGATAAAAATGATGCAAACACATAATTGATTAGAAATTAACCTTAAACACTTCATTTTCAATCAACTATTTGTTTCTCGTTAAAATACTGAGTAAGATATTGAAAAGGGGAGAAGTTCTGTTTTTATTGTATATATCGACGTTTTAGCCGGATTGGAGCGGTTTTTCGTGTACATCTTCCATCGGTAATATAAATGGAAAATCAGGAACATTTTAGTTAATTCTAATGAAAACACATTGATTTTTATCATTTGTATTTGAAACAACATTGTCATATGTCTTTTCTTGGATCTAAATAATACGAAACCTCGCTCTATGATTTGAAGTTAAAATCCTCAAATATGGTAATATAGTGACTTTTTTCACGTTATTCATGTAGAGTGATTTTACGTATATATATTAATTTTTACCAATATTTCGATACTACTTCATATTTTCTCACGATATGTGATTTGGCCTTCAAATCTCAGAATTTCGCAAATTTTTTTTTTAAGCAAGTTTTCTTGCATTTTGTTTTGTACTAAAAATCATCGAATTTAGCAATATTTTGACCTTCATCATCCCCTTTTCCTTTACGTGATATAAACAAAACATCGAATACGGCAATATTTTTACGTTATTCCACGTTTTTGTGAATTTTCAGTTTTTTGGTATAATTTCATTAAATACACGATAAAAATGATGCAAACACCTAATTGATCAGAAAATAACCTTAAATAATTCATTTTCAATCATCTATTTGTTTCTCGTTAAAATACTGAGTAAGATATTGAAAAGGGGAGAAGTTCTGTTTTTATTGCATATATCGACGTTTCAGCGGGATTAGAACGGTTTTACGTGTACATCTTCCATCGGTAATATAAACCGAAAATCAGGAACATTTTAGTTAATTTTAATGAAAACACATTGATTTTATTCATTTGTATTGGAAGCAACATCTTTATACGTCTTTTCTAGGGTCTAAATAATACGAAACGTCGCTCTATGATTCGAAGTTAAAATCCTCAAATTTGGTATAATAATGACTTTTTACACGTTTTTCATGTAGTTTGATATTACGTAAATATATTCATTTTTACCAATATTTCGATACTATTTCATGTAGTATCACGATATGTGCTTTGGCCTTCAGATTTTCGCATAATATTGCATTTTAAGCAAGTTTTCTTGCATTTTGTTTCGTACTAAAAATCATCGAATTTAGCAATATTTTGACGTCTATCATCCCCTTTTCCTTTTGGTGATATAAACAAAATATCATCGAATTAGGCAATATTTTGCTGTTTTTCCACGTATTTGTGAATTTTCAGTTTATTGCTATTAATTCATTAAATATACGATAAAAATTATGCAAATTATCCTTTATGTGATTTAAACAAAATATCATCGAATTAGGCCGTTTTTCTACGATTATGTGAATTTTAAGTTTATTGTTATTATTTCATTAAATATACGATAAAAATTATGCAAACACATAATTAATCAGAAAATAACCTTAAATACTTCATTTTTAATCATCTAGTTGTTTCTCGTTAAAATACTAAGTAAGATATTGAAAAGGGGAGAAGTTCTGTTTTTATTGCATATATCGACGTTTCAGCCGGATTAGAGCGGTTTTTCGTGTACATCTTCCATCGGTAATATAAACCGAAAATCAGGAACATTTTAGTTAATTTTAATGAAAACACATTGATTTTTATCATTTGTATTTGAAACAACATTGTCATATGTCTTTTCTTGGATCTAAATAATACGAAACCTCGCTCTATGATTTGAAGTTAAAATCCTCAAATATCGATCAGGGTCGATCAGCGGGTCATGCGTGCAGTCGGCAAGTACCATGAGCAGACATGTTGGGACCCGAAAGATGGTGAACTATGCCTGGCCAGGATGAAGCCAGAGGAAACTCTGGGGGAGGTCCGTAGCGATTCTGACGTGGTAATATAGTGACTTTTTCACGTTATTGATATAGTGTGATATTACGTATATATTTTTGTTTTTACCAATATTTCGATACTACTTCATGTTTTCTCACGATATGTGATTTGGCCTTCAAATCTCAGAATTTCGCAAATTTTGCATTTTTAGGCAAGTTTTCTTGCATTTTGTTTTCTACTAAAAATCAACGAATTCAGCAATATTTTAACCTTTATCATTTGCTTTACGTGATTTAAACAAAATATCATCGAATTAGGCCGTTTTTCCACGTTTTTGTGAATTTTAAGTTTATCGTTATTAATTCATTAAATATACGATAAAAATTATGCAAACACATAATTGATCAGAAAATAACCTTAAATACTTCATTTTCAATCATCTATTTGTTTCTCGTTAAAATACTGAGTAAGATATTGGACTTTTTTCACGTTTTTCATGTAGTTTGATATTACGTAAATATATTCATTTTTACCAATATTTCGATACTATTTCATGTAGTATCACGATATGTGCTATGGCCTTCAAATCTCAGATTTTCGCATATTATTGCATTTTAAGCAAGTTTTCTTGCATTTTGTTTCGTACTAAAAATCATCGAATTCAGCAATATTTTGACGTTTATCACCCCCCTTTTCCTTTTGGTGATATAAACAAAATATCATCGAATTAGGCAATATTTTGCTGTTTTTCCACGTATTTGTGAATTTTCAGTTTATTGCTATTAATTCATTAAATATACGATAAAAATGATGCAAACACATAATTGATTAGAAATTAACCCTAAACACTTCATTTTCAATCAACTATTTGTTTCTCGTTAAAATACTGAGTAAGATATTGGAAAGGGGAGAAGTTCTGTTTTTATTGCATATATCGACGTTTCAGCCGTATTAGAGCGGTTTTACGTGTACATCTTCCATCGGTTATATAAACGGAAAATCAGGAACATTTTAGTTAATTCTAATGAAAACACATTGATTTTTATCATTTGTATTTGAAACAACATTGTCATATGTCTTTTCTTGGATCTAAATAATACGAAACCTCGCTCTATGATTTGAAGTAAAAATCCTCAAATATGGAAATATAGTGACTTTTTTCACGTTATTCATGTAGTGTGATTTTACGTATATATATTCGTTTTTACCAATATTTCGATACTAATTCATGTTTTCTCACGATATGTGATTTGGCCTTCAAATCTCAGAATTTCGAAAATTTTGCATTTTTAAACAAGTTTTCTTGCATTTTGTTTTGTACTAAAAATCATCGAATTTAGCAATATCATCTCCTTTATCATCTCCTTTTCCTTTATGTGATTTAAACAAAATATCATCGAATTAGGCCGTTTTTCCACGTTTTTGTGAATTTCAGTTTATTGTTATTAATTCATTAAATATACGATAAAAATTATGCAAACACATAATTGATCAGAATATAACCTTAAATACTTCATTTTCAATCATCTATTTGTTTCTCGTTAAAATACTGAGTAAGATATTTAAAAGGGGAGAAGTTCTGTTTTTATTTCATATATCGACGTTTCAGCCGGATTAGAACGGTTTTACGTGTACATCTTCCATCGGTAATATAAACCAAAAATCAGGAACATTTTAGGTAATTTTAATGAAAACACATTGATTTTTATCATTTGTATTGGAAGCAACATCTTTATACGTCTTTTCTATGGTCTAAAAAATACGAAACGTCGCACTATGATTCGAAGTTAAAATCCTTAAATTTGGTAAAATAATGACTTTTTTCACGTTTTTCATGTAGTTTGATATTACGTAAATATATTCATTTTTACCAATATTTCGATACTATTTCATGTAGTATCACGATATGTGCTTTGGCCATCAAATCTCAGATTTTCGCATATTATTGCATTTTAAGCAAGTTTTCTTGCATTTTGTTTCGTACTAAAAATCATCGAATTCAGCAATATTTTGACGTTTATCATCCCCTTTTCCTTTATGTGATATAAACAAAATATCATCGAATTAGGCAATATTTTGCTGTTTTTCCACGTTTTTGTGAATTTCAGTTTATTGCTAATAATTCATTAAATATACGATAAAAATGATGCAAACACGTAATAGATTAGAAATTAACCTTAAACACTTCATTTTCAATCAACTATTTGTTTCTCGTTAAAATACTGAGTAAGATATTGAAAAGGGGAGAAGTTCTGTTTTTATTGTATATATCGACGTTTTAGCCGGATTGGAGCGGTTTTTCGTGTACATCTTCCATCGGTAATATAAATGGAAAATCAGGAACATTTTAGTTAATTCTAATGAAAACACATTGATTTTTATCATTTGTATTTGAAACAACATTGTCATATGTCTTTTCTTGGATCTAAATAATACGAAACCTCGCTCTATGATTTGAAGTTAAAATCCTCAAATATGGTAATATAGTGACTTTTTTCACGTTATTCATGTAGAGTGATTTTACGTATATATATTAATTTTTACCAATATTTCGATACTACTTCATATTTACTCACGATATGTGATTTGGCCTTCAAATCTCAGAATTTCGCAAATTTTTTATTTTAAGCAAGTTTTCTTGCATTTTGTTTTGTACTAAAAATCATCGAATTTAGCAATATTTTGACCTTCATCATCCCCTTTTCCTTTACGTGATATAAACAAAACATCGAATAAGGCAATATTTTGACGTTATTCCACGTTTTGTGAATTTTCAGTTTTTTGGTATAATTTCATTAAATACACGATAAAAATGATGCAAACACATAATTGATCAGAAAATAACCTTAAATAATTCATTTTCAATCATCTATTTGTTTCTCGTTAAAATACTGAGTAAGATATTGAAAAGGGGAGAAGTTCTGTTTTTATTGCATATATCGACGTTTCAGCGGGATTAGAACGGTTTTACGTGTACATCTTCCATCGGTAATAAAAAACCGAAAATCAGGAACATTTTAGTTAATTTTAATGAAAACACATTGATTTTATTCATTTGTATTGGAAGCAACATCTTTATACGTCTTTTCTAGGGTCTAAATAATACGAAACGTCGCTCTATGATTCGAAGTTAAAATCCTCAAATTTGGTATAATAATGACTTTTTTCACGTTTTTCATGTAGTTTGATATTACGTAAATATATTCATTTTTACCAATATTTCGATACTATTTCATGTAGTATCACGATATGTGCTTTGGCCTTCAGATTTTCGCATAATATTGCATTTTAAGCAAGTTTTCTTGCATTTTGTTTCGTACTAAAAATCATCGAATTTAGCAATATTTTGACGTTTATCATACCCTTTTCCTTTTGGTGATATAAACAAAATATCATCGAATTAGGCAATATTTTGCTGTTTTTCCACGTATTTGTGAATTTTCAGTTTATTGCTATTAATTCATTAAATATACGATAAAAATTATGCAAATTATCCTTTATGTGATTTAAACAAAATATCATCGAATTAGGCCGTTTTTCTACGATTATGTGAATTTTAAGTTTATTGTTATTATTTCATTAAATATACGATAAAAATTATGCAAACACATAATTAATCAGAAAATAACCTTAAATACTTCATTTTTAATCATCTAGTTGTTTCTCGTTAAAATACTGAGTAAGATATTGAAAAGGGGAGAAGTTCTGTTTTTATTGCATATATCGACGTTTCAGCCGGATTAGAGCGGTTTTTCGTGTACGTCTTCCATCGGTAATATAAACCGAAAATCAGGAACATTTTAGTTAATTTTAATGAAAACACATTGATTTTTATCATTTGTATTTGAAACAACATTGTCATATGTCTTTTCTTGGATCTAAATAATACGAAACCTCGCTCTATGATTTGAAGTTAAAATCCTCAAATATGGTAATATAGTGACTTTTTCTCGTTATTGATATAGTGTGATATTACGTATATATTTTTGTTTTTACCAATATTTCGATACTACTTCATATTTTCTCACGATATGTGATTTGGCCTTCAAATCTCAGAATTTCGCAAATTTTGCATTTTTAGGCAAGTTTTCTTGCATTTTGTTTTCTACTAAAAATCAACGAATTCAGCAATATTTTAACCTTTATCATTTGCTTTACGTGATTTAAACAAAATATCATCGAATTAGGCCGTTTTTCCACGTTTTTGTGAATTTTAAGTTTATCGTTATTAATTCATTAAATATACGATAAAAATTATGCAAACACATAATTGATCAGAAAATAACCTTAAATACTTCATTTTCAATCATCTATTTGTTTCTCGTTAAAATACTGAGTAAGATATTGGACTTTTTTCACGTTTTTCATGTAGTTTGATATTACGTAAATATATTCATTTTTACCAATATTTCGATACTATTTCATGTAGTATCACGATATGTGCTATGGCCTTCAAATCTCAGATTTTCGCATATTATTGCATTTTAAGCAAGTTTTCTTGCATTTTGTTTCGTACTAAAAATCATCGAATTCAGCAATATTTTGACGTTTATCATCCCCTTTTCCTTTATGTGATATAAACAAATATCATCGAATTAAGCAATATTTTGCTGTTTTTCCACGTTTTTGTGAATTTTCAGTTTATTGCTATTAATTCATTAAATATACAAAAAAAATGATGCAAACACATAATTGATTGGAAATTAACCTTAAACACTTCATTTTCAATCATCTATTTGTTTCTCATTAAAATACAGAGTAAGATATTGAAAGGGGGAGAATTTCTGTTTTTATTGCATATATCGACGTTTCAGCCGGATTAGAACGGTTTTACATGTACATCTTCCATCGGTAATATAAACGGAATATCTGGAACATTTTAGTTAATTCTAATGAAAAATATTGATTTTTATCATTTGTATTTGAAACAACATTGTCATATGTCTTTTCTTGGATCTAAATAATACGAAACCTCGCTGTATGATTTGAAGTTAAAACCCTTAAATATGGTAATATAGTGAATTTTTTCACGTTATTCATGTAGTGTGATTTTACGTATATATATTCGTTTTTACCAATATTTCGATACTACTTCATGTTTTCTCACGATATGTGATTTGTCCTTCAAATCTCAGAATTTCGCAAATTATGCATTTTTAAACAAGTTTTCTTGCATTTTGTTTTGTACTAAAAATCATCGAATTCAGCAATATTTTGACGTTCATCATCCCCTTTTCCTTTATGTGATATAAACAAAATATCATCGAATTAGGCAATATTTTGCTGTTTTTCCTCGTTTTTGTGAATTTTCAGTTTATTGCTATTTATTCATTAAATATACGATAAAAATGATGCAAACACATAATTGATTAGAAATTAACCTTAAACACTTCATTTTCAATCAACTGTTTGTTTCTCGTTAAAATACTGAGTAAGATATTTAAAAGGGGAGAAGTTCTTTTTTTATTGCATATATCGACGTTTTAGCCGGATTACAACGGTTTTACGTGTACATCTTCCATCGAAAATATAAACCGAAAATCAGGAACATTTTAGTTAATTTTAATGAAAACACATTTTTTTATACGTCTTTTCTAGGGTCTAAAAAATACGAAACGTCGCTCTATGATTCGAAGTTAAAATCCTCAAATTTGGTATAATAATGACTTTTTTCACGTTTTTCATGTAGTTTGATATTACGTAAATATATTGATTTTTACCAATATTTCGATACTATTTCATGTAGTATCACGATATGTGCTTTGGCCTTCAAATCTCAGATTTTCGCATAATATTGCATTTTAAGCAAGTTTTCTTGCATTTTGTTTCGTACTAAAAATCATCGAATTCAGCAATATTTTGACGTTAATCATCCCCTTTTCCTTTTGGTGATATAAACAAAATATCATCGAATTAGGCAATATTTTGCTGTTTTTCCACGTATTTGTGAATTTTCAGTTTTTTGCTATTAATTCATTAAATATACGAAAAAAATGATGCAAACACATAATTGATTAGAAATTGACCTTAAACACTTCATTTTCAATCAACTATTTGTTTCTCGTTAAAATACTGAGTAAGATATTGGAAAGGGGAGAAGTTCTGATTTTATTGCATATATCGACGTTTCAGCCGGATTAGAGCGGTTTTACGTGTACATCTTCCATCGGTAATATAAACGGAAAATAAGGAACATTTTAGTTAATTCTAATGAAAACACATTGATTTTTATCATTTGTATTGGAAGCAACATCTTTATACGTCTTTTCTATGGTCTATAAAATACGAAACGTCGCTCTATGATTCGAAGTTACAATCTTCAAATTTGGTATAATAATGACTTTTTTCACGTTTTTTCATGTAGTTTGATATTACGTAAATATATTCATTTTTACCAATATTTCGATACTATTTCATGTAGTATCACGATATGTGCTTTGGCCTTCAAATCTCAGATTTTTGCATAATATTGCATTTTAAGCAAGTTTTCTTTCATTTTGTTTCGTACTAAAAATTATCGAATTCAGCAATATTTTGCGTTTATCATCCCCTTTTCCTTTTGGTGATATAAACAAAATATCATCGAATTAGGCAATATTTTGCTGTTTTTCCACGTATTTGTGAATTTTCAGTTTTTTGCTATTAATTCATTAAATATACGAAAAAAATGATGCAAACACATAATTGATTAGAAATTGACCTTAAACACTTCATTTTCAATCAACTATTTGTTTTTCGTTAAAATACTGAGTAAGATATTGGAAAGGGGAGAAGTTCTGATTTATTGCATATATCGACGTTTCAGCCGGATTAGAGCGGTTTTACGTGTGCATCTTCCATCGGTAATATAAACGGAAAATCAGGAACATTTTAGTTAATTCTAATGAAAACACATTGATTTTTATCATTTGTATTGGAAGCAACACATTTATACGTCTTTTCTATGGTCTATAAAATACCAAACGTCGCTCTATGATTCGAAGTTACAATCCTCAAATTTGGTATAATAATGACTTTTTTCACGTTTTTCATGTAGTTTGATATTACGTAAATATATTCATTTTTACCAATATTTCGATACTATTTCATGTAGTATCACGATATGTGCTTTGGCCTTCAAATCTCAGATTTTTGCATAATATTGCATTTTAAGCAAGTTTTCTTGCATTTTGTTTCGTACTAAAAATCATCGAATTCAGCAATATTTTGACGTTTATCATCCCCTTTTCCTTTTGGTGATATAAACAAAATATCATCGAATTAGGCAATATTTTGCTGTTTTTCCACGTATTTGTGAATTTTCAGTTTATTGCTATTAATTCATTATATATACGAAAAAAATGATGCAAACACATAATTGATTAGAAATTGACCTTAAACACTTCATTTTCAATTAACTATTTGTTTCTCGTTAAAATACTGAGTAAGATATTGGAAAGGGGCGAAGTTCTGTTTTTATTGCAAATATCGACTTTTCAGCCGGATTAGAGCGGTTTTACGTGTTCCATCGGTTGTATAAACGGAAAATCAGGAACATTTTAGTTAATTCTAATGAAAACACATTGATTTTTATCATTTGTATATACGATAAAAATTATGCAAACACATAATTGATTAGAAATTAACCTTAAACACTTCATTTTCAATCAACTATTTGTTTCTCGTTAAAATACTGAGTAAGATATTGGAAAGGGGAGAAGTTCTGTTTTTATTGCAAATATCGAATTTTCAGCCGGATTAGAGCGGTTTTACGTGTTCCATCGGTTGTATAAACGGAAAATCAGGAACATTTTAGTTAATTCTAATGAAAACACATTGATTTTTATCATTTGTATTTGAAACAACATTGTCATATGTCTTTTCTTTGATCTAAATAATACGAAACCTTGCTCTATGATTTGAAGTAAAATCCTCAAATATGGTAATATAGTGATTTTTTTCAAGTTATTTATGTAATGTGATATTACGTGTATATATTTGTTTTTACCAATATTTCGATATTACTTCATGTTTTCTCACGATATGTGATTTGGCCTTCAAATCTCAGAATTTCGCAAATTTTGCATTTTTAAGCAAGTTTTCTTGCATTTTGTTTTCTACTAAAAATCAACGAATTCAGCAATATTTTAACCTTTATCATTTATTTTATGTGATTTAAACAAATTATCATCGAATTAGGCCGTTTTTCTACGATTTTGTGAATTTTAAGTTTATTGTTATTATTTCATTAAATATACGATAAAAATGATGCAAACACATAATTGATTAGAAATTAACCTTAAACACTTCATTTTCAATCAACTATTTGTTTCTCGTTAAAATACTGAGTAAGATATTGAAAAGGGGAGAAGTTCTGTTTTTATTGTATATATCGACGTTTTAGCCGGATTGGAGCGGTTTTTCGTGTACATCTTCCATCGGTAATATAAATGGAAAATCAGGAACATTTTAGTTAATTCTAATGAAAACACATTGATTTTTATCATTTGTATTTGAAACAACATTGTCATATGTCTTTTCTTGGATCTAAATAATACGAAACCTCGCTCTATGATTTGAAGTTAAAATCCTCAAATATGGTAATATAGTGACTTTTTTCACGTTATTCATGTAGAGTGATTTTACGTATATATATTAATTTTTACCAATATTTCGATA
Source organism: Procambarus clarkii (assembly GCF_040958095.1). NCBI lineage: Eukaryota > Metazoa > Arthropoda > Malacostraca > Decapoda > Cambaridae > Procambarus > Procambarus clarkii. Next base: position 24,306,051 of record NC_091181.1, read on the forward strand.
CTACTTCATATTTTCTCACGATATGTGATTTGGCCTTCAAATCTCAGAATTTCGCAAATTTTTTATTTTAAGCAAGTTTTCTTGCATTTTGTTTTGTACTAAAAATCATCGAATTTAGCAATATTTTGACCTTCATCATCCCCTTTTCCTTTACGTGATATAAACAAAACATCGAATAAGGCAATATTTTTACGTTATTCCACGTTTTTGTGAATTTTCAGTTTTTTGGTATAATTTCATTAAATACACGATAAAAATGATGCAAACACCTAATTGATCAGAAAATAACCTTAAATAATTCATTTTCAATCATCTATTTGTTTCTCGTTAAAATACTGAGTAAGATATTGAAAAGGGGAGAAGTTCTGTTTTTATTGCATATATCGACGTTTCAGCGGGATTAGAACGGTTTTACGTGTACATCTTCCATCGGTAATATAAACCGAAAATCAGGAACATTTTAGTTAATTTTAATGAAAACACATTGATTTTATTCATTTGTATTGGAAGCAACATCTTTATACGTCTTTTCTAGGGTCTAAATAATACGAAACGTCGCTCTATGATTCGAAGTTAAAATCCTCAAATTTGGTATAATAATGACTTTTTACACGTTTTTCATGTAGTTTGATATTACGTAAATATATTCATTTTTACCAATATTTCGATACTATTTCATGTAGTATCACGATATGTGCTTTGGCCTTCAGATTTTCGCATAATATTGCATTTTAAGCAAGTTTTCTTGCATTTTGTTTCGTACTAAAAATCATCGAATTTAGCAATATTTTGACGTCTATCATCCCCTTTTCCTTTTGGTGATATAAACAAAATATCATCGAATTAGGCAATATTTTGCTGTTTTTCCACGTATTTGTGAATTTTCAGTTTATTGCTATTAATTCATTAAATATACGATAAAAATTATGCAAATTATCCTGTATGTGATTTAAACAAAATATCATCGAATTAGGCCGTTTTTCTACGATTATGTGAATTTTAAGTTTATTGTTATTATTTCATTAAATATACGATAAAAATTATGCAAACACATAATTAATCAGAAAATAACCTTAAATACTTCATTTTTAATCATCTAGTTGTTTCTCGTTAAAATACTAAGTAAGATATTGAAAAGGGGAGAAGTTCTGTTTTTATTGCATATATCGACGTTTCAGCCGGATTAGAGCGGTTTTTCGTGTACATCTTCCATCGGTAATATAAACCGAAAATCAGGAACATTTTAGTTAATTTTAATGAAAACACATTGATTTTTATCATTTGTATTTGAAACAACATTGTCATATGTCTTTTCTTGGATCTAAATAATACGAAACCTCGCTCTATGATTTGAAGTTAAAATCCTCAAATATCGATCAGGGTCGATCAGCGGGTCATGCGTGCAGTCGGCAAGTACCATGAGCAGACATGTTGGGACCCGAAAGATGGTGAACTATGCCTGGCCAGGATGAAGCCAGAGGAAACTCTGGGGGAGGTCCGTAGCGATTCTGACGTGGTAATATAGTGACTTTTTCACGTTATTGATATAGTGTGATATTACGTATATATTTTTGTTTTTACCAATATTTCGATACTACTTCATGTTTTCTCACGATATGTGATTTGGCCTTCAAATCTCAGAATTTCGCAAATTTTGCATTTTTAGGCAAGTTTTCTTGCATTTTGTTTTCTACTAAAAATCAACGAATTCAGCAATATTTTAACCTTTATCATTTGCTTTACGTGATTTAAACAAAATATCATCGAATTAGGCCGTTTTTCCACGTTTTTGTGAATTTTAAGTTTATCGTTATTAATTCATTAAATATACGATAAAAATTATGCAAACACATAATTGATCAGAAAATAACCTTAAATACTTCATTTTCAATCATCTATTTGTTTCTCGTTAAAATACTGAGTAAGATATTGGACTTTTTTCACGTTTTTCATGTAGTTTGATATTACGTAAATATATTCATTTTTACCAATATTTCGATACTATTTCATGTAGTATCACGATATGTGCTATGGCCTTCAAATCTCAGATTTTCGCATATTATTGCATTTTAAGCAAGTTTTCTTGCATTTTGTTTCGTACTAAAAATCATCGAATTCAGCAATATTTTGACGTTTATCACCCCCCTTTTCCTTTTGGTGATATAAACAAAATATCATCGAATTAGGCAATATTTTGCTGTTTTTCCACGTATTTGTGAATTTTCAGTTTATTGCTATTAATTCATTAAATATACGATAAAAATGATGCAAACACATAATTGATTAGAAATTAACCCTAAACACTTCATTTTCAATCAACTATTTGTTTCTCGTTAAAATACTGAGTAAGATATTGGAAAGGGGAGAAGTTCTGTTTTTATTGCATATATCGACGTTTCAGCCGTATTAGAGCGGTTTTACGTGTACATCTTCCATCGGTTATATAAACGGAAAATCAGGAACATTTTAGTTAATTCTAATGAAAACACATTGATTTTTATCATTTGTATTTGAAACAACATTGTCATATGTCTTTTCTTGGATCTAAATAATACGAAACCTCGCTCTATGATTTGAAGTAAAAATCCTCAAATATGGAAATATAGTGACTTTTTTCACGTTATTCATGTAGTGTGATTTTACGTATATATATTCGTTTTTACCAATATTTCGATACTAATTCATGTTTTCTCACGATATGTGATTTGGCCTTCAAATCTCAGAATTTCGAAAATTTTGCATTTTTAAACAAGTTTTCTTGCATTTTGTTTTGTACTAAAAATCATCGAATTTAGCAATATCATCTCCTTTATCATCTCCTTTTCCTTTATGTGATTTAAACAAAATATCATCGAATTAGGCCGTTTTTCCACGTTTTTGTGAATTTCAGTTTATTGTTATTAATTCATTAAATATACGATAAAAATTATGCAAACACATAATTGATCAGAATATAACCTTAAATACTTCATTTTCAATCATCTATTTGTTTCTCGTTAAAATACTGAGTAAGATATTTAAAAGGGGAGAAGTTCTGTTTTTATTTCATATATCGACGTTTCAGCCGGATTAGAACGGTTTTACGTGTACATCTTCCATCGGTAATATAAACAAAAAATCAGGAACATTTTAGGTAATTTTAATGAAAACACATTGATTTTTATCATTTGTATTGGAAGCAACATCTTTATACGTCTTTTCTATGGTCTAAAAAATACGAAACGTCGCACTATGATTCGAAGTTAAAATCCTCAAATTTGGTATAATAATGACTTTTTTCACGTTTTTCATGTAGTTTGATATTACGTAAATATATTGATTTTTACCAATATTTCGATACTATTTCATGTAGTATCACGATATGTGCTTTGGCCTTCAAATCTCAGATTTTCGCATAATATTGCATTTTAAGCAAGTTTTCTTGCATTTTATTTCGTACTAAAAATCATCGAATTCAGCAATATTTTGACGTTAATCATCCCCTTTTCCTTTATGTGATATAAACAAAATATCATCGAATTAGGCAATATTTTGCTGTTTTTCCACGTTTTTGTGAAATTTCAGTTTATTGCTATTAATTCATTAAATATGCGATAAAAATAATGCAAACACATAATTGATTAGAAATTAACCTTAAACACTTCATTTTCAATCAACTATTTGTTTCACGTTAAAATACTGAGTAAGATATTGGAAAGGGGAGAAGATCTATTTTTATTGCATATATCGACGTTTCAGCCGGATTAGAGCGGTTTTACGTGTACATCTTCCATCGGTAATATAAACGAAAAATCAGGAACATTTTAGTTTATTCTAATGAAAATACATTGATTTTTATCATTTGTATTTGAAACAACATTGTCATATGTCTTTTCTTGGATCTAAATAATAAGAAACCTCGCTCTATGATTTGAAGTTAAAATCCTCAAATATGATAATATAGTGACTTTTTCACGTTATTCATGTAGTGTGATTTTACGTATATATATTCGTTTTTACCAATATTTCGATACTACTTCATGTTTTCAAACGATATGTGATTTGGCCTTCATATCTCAGAATTTCGCAAATTTTTCATTTTAATCATGTTTTCTTGCATTTTGTTTTGTACTAAAAATCATCGAATTTAGCAATATTTTGACCTTTATCTTTTGACCTTTTCATTTATGTGATTTAAAAAAAATATCATTGAATTAGGCCGTTTTTCCACGTTTTTGTGAATTTTAAGTTTATTGTTAAAATTCATTAAATATACGATAAAAATTATGCAAACACATAATTGATCAGAAAATAACCTTAAATACTAAGGTGAAATCCTCAAATTTGGTATAGTAATGACTTTTTCACGTTTTTTATGTAGTTTGATATTACGTAAATATATTCATTTTTACCAATATTTCGATACTATTTCATGTAGTATCAGGAAATGTGCTTTAGCCTTCATATCTCGGATTTTCGCATAATATTGCATTTTAAGCAAGTTTTCTTGCATTTTGTTTCGTACTAAAAATCATCGAATTCAGCAATATTTTTACGTTTATCATCCCCTTTTCTATTGCTGTTAATTCATTAAATATACGATAAAAATGATGCAAACACAAAATTGATTAGAAATTAACCTTAAACACTTCATTTTCAATCAACGATTTGTTTCTCGTTAAAATACTGAGTAAGATATTGGAAAGGGGAGAAGTTCTGTTTTTATTGCATATATCGACGTTTAAGCCGGATTAGAACGGTTTTACGTGTACATCTTCCATCAGTAATATAAACCGAAAATCAGGAATATTTTAGTTAATTTTAATGAAAACACATTGATTTTTATAATTTGTATTGGAAGCAACATCTTTATACGTCTTTTCTAGGGTCTAAAAAATACGAAACGTCGCTTTATGATTCGAAGTTAAAATCCTCAGATTTGTCATAATAATGACTTTTTCACGTTTTTCATGTTGTTTGATATTACGTAAATATATTCATTTTTTATCAATATTTCGATACTATTTAATATGTGATTTGGCCTTCATATCTCAGATTTTCGGCTAACATTGCATTTTAAGCAAGTTTTCTTGCATTTTGTTTTGTACTAAAAATCATCGAATTTAGCAATATTTTGACCTGTATCATCCCCTTTTCCTTTATGTGATATAAAGAAAATATCATCGAATTAGGCCGTTTTTCCACGTTTTTGTGAATTTTCAGTTTATTTTTATTATCTCATTAAATGTACGATAAAAATTATGCAAACACATAATTGATCAGAAAATAACCTTATACACTTCGTTTTCAATCATCTATTTGTTTCTCGTTAAAATACTGAGTAAGATATTGAAAAGGGGAGAAGTTCTGTTTTTATTGCATATATCGACGTTTCAGCGGGATTAGAACGGTTTTACGTGTACATCTTCCATCGGTAATATAAACCGAAAATCAGGAACATTTTAGTTAATTTTAACGAAAACACATTGATTTTATTCATTTGTATTGGAAGCAACATCTTTATACGTCTTTTCTAGGGTCTAAATAATACGAAACGTCGCTCTATGATTCGAAGTTAAAATCCTCAAATTTGGTATAATAATGACTTTTTTAACGTTTTCATGTAGTTTGATATTACGTAAATATATTCATTTTTACCAATATTTCGATACTATTTCATGTAGTATCACGATATGTGCTTTGGCCTTCAAATCTCAGATTTTCGCATAATATTGCATTTTAAGCAAGTTTTCTTGCATTTTGTTTCGTACTAAAAATCATCGAATTCAGCAATATTTTGACGTTTATCATCCCATTTTCCTTTTGGTGATATAAACAAAATATCATCGAATTAGGCAATATTTTGCTGTTTTTCCACGTATTTGTGAATTTTCAGTTTATTGCTATTATACATTATATATACGATAAAAATGATGCAAACACATAATTGATTAGAAATTAACCTTAAACACTTCATGTTCAATCAACTATTTGTTACTCGTTAAAATACTGAGTAAGATATTGGAAAGGGGAAAAGTTCTGATTTTATTGCATATATCGACGTTTTAGCCGGATTAGAGCGGTTTTTCGTGTACATCTTCCATCGGTAATATAAATGGAAAATCAGGAACATTTTAGTTAATTCTAATGAAAACACATTGATTTTTATCATTTGTATTTGAAACAACATTGTCATATGTCTTTTCTTGGATCTAAATAATACGAAACCTCGCTCTATGATTTGAAGTTAAAATCCTCAAATATGGTAATATAGTGACTTTTTCACGTTATTCATTTAGTGTGATTTTACGTATATATATTAATTTTAACAATATTTCGATACTACTTCATATTTTCTCACGATATGTGATTTGGCCTTCAAATCTCAGAATTTCGCAATTTTTTTATTTTTAAGCAAGTTTTCTTGCATTTTTGTTTTGTACTAAAAATCATCGAATTTAGCAATATTTTGACCTTTATCATCCCCTTTTCCTTTACGTGATATAAACAAAACATCGAATAAGGCAATATTTTGACGTTATTCCACGTTTTTGTGAATTTTCAGTTTATTGGTATTATTTCATTAAATATACGATAAAAATGATGCAAACACATAATTGATCAGAAAATAACCTTAAATAATTCATTTTCAATCATCTATTTGTTTCTCGTTAAAATACTGAGTAAGATATTGGACTTTTTTCACGTTTTTCATGTAGTTTGATATTACGTAAATATATTCATTTTTACCAATATTTCGATACTATTTCATGTAGTATCACGATATGTGCTATGGCCTTCAAATCTCAGATTTTTGCATATTATTGCATTTTAAGCAAGTTTTCTTGCATTTTGTTTCGTACTAAAAATCATCGAATTCAGCAATATTTTGACGTTTGTCATCCCCTTTTCCTTTATGTGATATAAACAAATATCATCGAATTAGGCAATATTTTGCTGTTTTTCCACGTTTTTGTGAATTTTCAGTTTATTGCTATTAATTCATTAAATATACAAAAAAAAATGATGCAAACACATAATTGATTGGAAATTAACCTTAAACACTTCATTTTCAATCATCTATTTGTTTCTCATTAAAATACAGAGTAAGATATTGAAAGGGGGAGAATTTCTGTTTTTATTGCATATATCGACGTTTCAGCCGGATTAGAACGGTTTTACGTGTACATCTTCCATCGGTAATATAAACGGAATATCTGGAACATTTTAGTTAATTCTAATGAAAAATATTGATTTTTATCATTTGTATTTGAAACAACATTGTCATATGTCTTTTCTTGGATCTAAATAATACGAAACCTCGCTGTATGATTTGAAGTTAAAACCCTCAAATATGGTAATATAGTGAATTTTTTCACGTTATTCATGTAGTGTGATTTTACGTATATATATTCGTTTTTACCAATATTTCGATACTACTTCATGTTTTCTCACGATATGTGATTTGTCCTTCAAATCTCAGAATTTCGCAAATTATGCATTTTTAAACAAGTTTTCTTGCATTTTGTTTTGTACTAAAAATCATCGAATTCAGCAATATTTTGACGTTCATCATCCCCTTTTCCTTTATGTGATATAAACAAAATATCATCGAATTAGGCAATATTTTGCTGTTTTTCCTCGTTTTTGTGAATTTTCAGTTTATTGCTATTTATTCATTAAATATACGATAAAAATGATGCAAACACATAATTGATTAGAAATTAACCTTAAACACTTCATTTTCAATCAACTGTTTGTTTCTCGTTAAAATACTGAGTAAGATATTTAAAAGGGGAGAAGTTCTTTTTTTATTGCATATATCGACGTTTTAGCCGGATTAGAACGGTTTTACGTGTACATCTTCCATCGAAAATATAAACCGAAAATCAGGAACATTTTAGTTAATTTTAATGAAAACACATTTTTTTATACGTCTTTTCTAGGGTCTAAAAAATACGAAACGTCGCTCTATGATTCGAAGATAAAATCCTCAAATTTGGTATAATAATGACTTTTTTCACGTTTTTCATGTAGTTTGATATTACGTAAATATATTGATTTTTACCAATATTTCGATACTATTTCATGTAGTATCACGATATGTGCTTTGGCCTTCAAATCTCAGATTTTCGCATAATATTGCATTTTAAGCAAGTTTTCTTGCATTTTGTTTCGTACTAAAAATCATCGAGTTCAGCAATATTTTGACGTTAATCATCCCCTTTTCCTTTATGTGATATAAACAAAATATCATCGAATTAGGCAATATTTTGCTGTTTTTCCACGTTTTTGTGAAATTTCAGTTTATTGCTATTAATTCATTAAATATGCGATAAAAATAATGCAAACACATAATTGATTAGAAATTAACCTTAAACACTTCATTTTCAATCAACTATTTGTTTCACGTTAAAATACTGAGTAAGATATTGGAAAGGGGAGAAGATCTATTTTTATTGCATATATCGACGTTTCAGCCGGATTAGAGCGGTTTTACGTGTACATCTTCCATCGGTAATATAAACGAAAAATCAGGAACATTTTAGTTTATTCTAATGAAAATACATTGATTTTTATCATTTGTATTTGAAACAACATTGTCATATGTCTTTTCTTGGATCTAAATAATAAGAAACCTCGCTCTATGATTTGAAGTTAAAATCCTCAAATATGGTAATATAGTGACTTTTTTCACGTTATTCATGTAGTGTGATTTTACGTATATATATTCGTTTTTACCAATATTTCGATACTACTTCATGTTTTCAAACGATATGTGATTTGGCCTTCATATCTCAGAATTTCGCAAATTTTTCATTTTTAATCATGTTTTCTTGCATTTTGTTTTGTACTAAAAATCATCGAATTTAGCAATATTTTGACCTTTATCTTTTGACCTTTTCATTTATGTGATTTGAAAAAAATATCATTGAATTAGGCCGTTTTTCCACGTTTTTGTGAATTTTAAGTTTATTGTTAAAATTCATTAAATATACGATAAAAATTATGCAAACACATAATTGATCAGAAAATAACCTTAAATACTAAGGTGAAATCCTCAAATTTGGTATAGTAATGACTTTTTCACGTTTTTTATGTAGTTTGATATTACGTAAATATATTCATTTTTACCAATATTTCGATACTATTTCATGTAGTATCAGGAAATGTGCTTTAGCCTTCATATCTCGGATTTTCGCATAATATTGCATTTTAAGCAAGTTTTCTTGCATTTTGTTTCGTACTAAAAATCATCGAATTCAGCAATATTTTTACGTTTATCATCCCCTTTTCTATTGCTGTTAATTCATTAAATATACGATAAAAATGATGCAAACACATAATTGATTAGAAATTAACCTTAAACACTTCATTTTCAATCAACGATTTGTTTCTCGTTAAAATACTGAGTAAGATATTGGAAAGGGGAGAAGTTCTGTTTTTATTGCATATATCGACGTTTAAGCCGGATTAGAACGGTTTTACGTGTACATCTTCCATCAGTAATATAAACCGAAAATCAGGAATATTTTAGTTAATTTTAATGAAAACACATTGATTTTTATAATTTGTATTGGAAGCAACATCTTTATACGTCTTTTCTAGAGTCTAAAAAAATACGAAACGTCGCTTTATGATTCGAAGTTAAAATCCTCAGATTTGTCATAATAATGACTTTTTCACGTTTTTCATGTTGTTTGATATTACGTAAATATATTCATTTTTTATCAATATTTCGATACTATTTCATATGTGATTTGGCCTTCATATCTCAGATTTTCGGCTAACATTGCATTTTAAGCAAGTTTTCTTGCATTTTGTTTTGTACTAAAAATCATCGAATTTAGCAATATTTTGACCTGTATCATCCCCTTTTCCTTTATGTGATATAAAGAAAATATCATCGAATTAGGCCGTTTTTCCACGTTTTTGTGAATTTTCAGTTTATTGTTATTATCTCATTAAATGTACGATAAAAATTATGCAAACACATAATTGATCAGAAAATAACCTTATACACTTCGTTTTCAATCATCTATTTGTTTCTCGTTAAAATACTGAGTAAGATATTGAAAAGGGGAGAATTTCTGTTTTTATTGCATATATCGACGTTTCAGCGGGATTAGAACGGTTTTACGTGTACATCTTCCATCGGTAATATAAACCGAAAATCAGGAACATTTTAGTTAATTTTAACGAAAACACATTGATTTTATTCATTTGTATTGGAAGCAACATCTTTATACGTCTTTTCTAGGGTCTAAATAATACGAAACGTCGCTCTATGATTCGAAGTTAAAATCCTCAAATTTGGTATAATAATGACTTTTTTAACGTTTTCATGTAGTTTGATATTACGTAAATATATTCATTTTTACCAATATTTCGATACTATTTCATGTAGTATCACGATATGTGCTTTGGCCTTCAAATCTCAGATTTTCGCATAATATTGCATTTTAAGCAAGTTTTCTTGCATTTTTGTTTTGTACTAAAAATCATCGAATTTAGCAATATTTTGACCTTTATCATCCCCTTTTCCTTTACGTGATATAAACAAAACATCGAATAAGGCAATATTTTGACGTTATTCCACGTTTTTGTGAATTTTCAGTTTATTGGTATTATTTCATTAAATATACGATAAAAATGATGCAAACACATAATTCATCAGAAAATAACCTTAAATAATTCATTTTCAATCATCTATTTGTTTCTCGTTAAAATACTGAGTAAGATATTGGACTTTTTTCACGTTTTTCATGTAGTTTGATATTACGTAAATATATTCATTTTTACCAATATTTCGATACTATTTCATGTAGTATCACGATATGTGCTATGGCCTTCAAATCTCAGATTTTCGCATATTATTGCATTTTAAGCAAGTTTTCTTGCATTTTGTTTCGTACTAAAAATCATCGAATTCAGCAATATTTTGACGTTTATCATCCCCTTTTCCTTTATGTGATATAAACAAATATCATCGAATTAGGCAATATTTTGCTGTTTTTCCACGTTTTTGTGAATTTTCAGTTTATTGCTATTAATTCATTAAATATACAAAAAAAATGATGCAAACACATAATTGATTGGAAATTAACCTTAAACACTTCATTTTCAATCATCTATTTGTTTCTCATTAAAATACAGAGTAAGATATTGAAAGGGGGAGAAGTTCTGTTTTTATTGCATATATCGACGTTTCAGCCGGATTAGAACGGTTTTACGTGTACATCTTCCATCGGTAATATAAACAGAATATCAGGAACATTTTAGTTAATTCTAATGAAAAATATTGATTTTTATCATTTGTATTTGAAACAACATTGTCAAATGTCTTTTCTTGGATCTAAATAATACGAAACCTCGCTGTATAATTTGAAGTTAAAACCCTCAAATATGGTAATATAGTGAATTTTTTCACGTTATTCATGTAGTGTGATTTTACGTATATATATTCGTTTTTACCAATATTTCGATACTACTTCATGTTTTCTCACGATATGTGATTTGTCCTTCAAATCTCAGAATTTCGCAAATTATGCATTTTTAAACAAGTTTTCTTGCATTTTGTTTTGTACTAAAAATCATCGAATTCAGCAATATTTTGACGTTTATCATCCCCTTTTCCTTTATGTGATATAAACAAAATATCAACGAATTAGGCAATATTTTGCTGTTTTTCCACGTTTTTGCGAAATTTCAGTTTATTGCTATTAATTCATTAAATATGCGATAAAAATAATGCAAACACATAATTGATTAGAAATTAACCTTAAACACTTCATTTTCAATCAACTATTTGTTTCACGTTAAAATACCGAGTAAGATATTGGAAAGGGGAGAAGATCTATTTTTATTGCATATATCGACGTTTCAGCCGGATTAGAGCGGTTTTACGTGTACATCTTCCATCGGTAATATAAACGAAAAATCAGGAACATTTTAGTTTATTCTAATGAAAACACATTGATTTTTATCATTTGTATTTGAAACAACATTGTCATATGTCTTTGCTTGGATCTAAATAATACGAAACCTCGCTCTATGATTTGAAGTTAAAATCCTCAAATATGGTAATATAGTGACTTTTTTCACGTTATTCATGTAGTGTGATTTTTCGTATATATATTCGTTTTTACCAATATTTCGATTCTACTTCATGTTTTCTAACGATATGTGATTTGGCCTTCATATCTCAGAATTTCGCAATTTTTTTATTTTTAAGCAAGTTTTCTTGCATTTTTGTTTTGTACTAAAAATCATCGAATTCAGCAATATTTTGACGTTTATCATCCCCTTTTCCTTTATGTGATATAAACAAAATATCAACGATTTAGGCAATATTTTGCTGTTTTTCCTCGTTTTTGTGAATTTTCAGTTTATTGCTATTTATTCATTAAATATACGATAAAAATGATGCAAACACATAATTGATTAGAAATTAACCTTAAACACTTCATTTTCAATCAACTGTTTGTTTCTCGTTAAAATACTGAGTAAGATATTTAAAAGGGGAGAAGTTCTTTTTTTATTGCATATATCGACGTTTTAGCCGGATTAGAACGGTTTTACGTGTACATCTTCCATCGAAAATATAAACCGAAAATCAGGAACATTTTAGTTAATTTTAATGAAAACACATTTTTTTATACGTCTTTTCTAGGGTCTAAAAAATACGAAACGTCGCTCTATGATTCGAAGTTAAAATCCTCAAATTTGGTATAATAATGACTTTTTTCACGTTTTTCATGTAGTTTGATATTACGTAAATAATTTGATTTTTACCAATATTTCGATACTATTTCATGTAGTATCACGATATGTGCTTTGGCCTTCAAATCTCAGATTTTCGCATAATATTGCATTTTAAGCAAGTTTTCTTGCATTTTGTTTCGTACTAAAAATCATCGAATTCAGCAATATTTTGACGTTAATCATCCCCTTTTCCTTTATGTGATATAAACAAAATATCATCGAATTAGGCAATATTTTGCTGTTTTTCCACGTTTTTGCGAAATTTCAGTTTATTGCTATTAATTCATTAAATATGCGATAAAAATAATGCAAACACATAATTGATTAGAAATTAACCTTAAACACTTCATTTTCAATCAACTATTTGTTTCACGTTAAAATACCGAGTAAGATATTGGAAAGGGGAGAAGATCTATTTTTATTGCATGTATCGACGTTTCAGCCGGATTAGAGCGGTTTTACGTGTACATCTTCCATCGGTAATATAAACGAAAAATCAGGAACATTTTAGTTTATTCTAATGAAAATACATTGATTTTTATCATTTGTATTTGAAACAACATTGTCATATATCTTTTCTTGGATCTAAATAATACGAAACCTCGCTGTATGATTTGAAGTTAAAATCCTCAAATATAGTGACTTTTTTCACGTTATTCATGTAGTGTGATTTTACGTATATATATTCGTTTTTACCAATATTTCGATACTACTTCATGTTTTCTAACGATATGTGATTTGGCCTTCATATCTCAGAATTTCGCAAATTTTTCATTTTTAAGCATGTTTTCTTGCATTTTGTTTTGTACTAAAAATCATCGAATTTAGCATTGACCTTTATCATCCCCTTTTCCTTTACGTAATATAAACAAAATATCATCGAATTAGGCCGCTTTTCCACGTTTTTGTGAATTTTCAGTTTATTGTTGATAATTCATTAAATGTACGATAAAAACTCATAATTGATCAGAAAATAACCTTATATACTTCGTTTTCAATCATCTATTTGTTTCTCATTAAAATACTGAGTAAGATATTGAAAGGGTGAGAAGTTATGTTTTTATTGCATATATCGACGTTTCAGCCGGATTAGAACGATTTTACGTGTACATCTTCCATCGGTAATATAAACGGAATATCAGGAACATTTTAGTTAATTCTAGTGAAAACACATTGATTTTTATCATTTGTATTTGAAACAACATTGTCATATGTCTTTTCTTGGATATAAATAATACGAAACCTCGCTGTATGATTTGAAGTTACAACCCTCAAATATGGTAATATAGTGACTTTTTTCACGTTATTCATGTAGTGTGATTTTACGTATATATATTCGTTTTTACCAATATTTCGATACTACTTCATGTTTTCTCACGATATGTGATTTGTCCTTCAAATCTCAGAATTTCGCAAATTATGCATTTTTAAACAAGTTTTCTTGCATTTTGTTTTGTACTAAAAATCATCGAATTTAGCAATATTTTGACCTTTATCTTTTGACCTTTTCATTTATGTGATTTAAACAAAATATCATTGAATTAGGCCATTTTTGCACGTTTTTGTGAATTTTAAGTTTATTGTTAAAATTCATTAAATATACGATAAAAATTATGCAAACACATAATTGATCAGAAAATAACCTTATATACTTCGTTTTCAATCATCTATTTGTTTCTCGTTAAAATACTGAATAAGATATTGAAAAGGGGAGAAGTTCTGTTTTTATTGCATATATCGACGTTTCAGCGGGATTAGAACGGTTTTACATGTACATCTTCCATCGGTAATATAAACCGAAAATCAGGAACATTTTAGTTAATTTTAATGAAAACACATTGATTTTATTCATTTGTATTGGAAGCAACATCTTTATACGTCTTTTCTAGGGTCTAAATAATACGAAACGTCGCTCTATGATTCGAAGTTAAAATCCTCAAATTTGGTATAATAATGACTTTTTTCACGTTTTTCATGTAGTTTGATATTACGTAAATATATTCATTTTTACCAATATTTCGATACTATTTCATGTAGTATCACGATATGTGCTTTGGCCTTCAAATCGCAGATTTTCGCATAATATTGCATTTTAAGCAAGTTTTCTTGCATTTTGTTTCGTACTAAAAATCATCGAATTCAGCAATATTTTGACGTTTATCATCCCATTTTCCTTTTGGTGATATAAACAAAATATCATCGAATTAGGCAATATTTTGCTGTTTTTCCACGTATTTGTGAATTTTCAGTTTATTGCTATTATTCATTATATATACGATAAAAATGATGCAAACACATAATTGATTAGAAATTAACCTTAAACACTTCATTTTCAATCAACTATTTGTTTCTCGTTAAAATACTGAGTAGGATATTGGAAAGGGGAAAAGTTATGATTTTATTGCATATATCGACGTTTTAGCCGGATTAGAGCGGTTTTTCGTGTACATCTTCCATCGGTAATATAAATGGAAAATCAGGAAAATTTTAGTTAATTCTAATGAAAACACATTGATTTTTATCATTTGTATTTGAAACAACATTGTCATATGTCTTTTCTTGGATCTAAATAATACGAAACCTCGCTCTATGATTTGAAGTTAAAATCCTCAAATATGGTAATATAGTGACTTTTTTCACGTTATTCATGTAGAGTGATTTTTACGTATATCGAAATATTGGTAAAAATTAATATTAATTTTTACCAATATTTCGATACTACTTCATATTTTCTCACGATATGTGATTTGGCCTTCAAATCTCAGAATTTCGCAAATTTTTTATTTTTAAGCAAGTTTTCTTGCATTTTTGTTTTGTACTAAAAATCATCGAATTTAGCAATATTTTGACCTTTATCATCCCCTTTTCCTTTACGTGATATAAACAAAACATCGAATAAGGCAATATTTTGACGTTATTCCACGTTTTTGTGAATTTTCAGTTTATTGGTATTATTTCATTAAACATACGATAAAAATGATGCAAACACATAATTGATCAGAAAATAACCTTAAATAATTCATTTTTAATCATCTATTTGTATCTCGTTGAAATACTGAGTAAGATATTGAAAAGGGGAGAAGTTCTGTTTTTATTGCATATATCGACGTTTCAGCCGGATTAGAACGGTTTTACGTGTACATCTTCCATCAGTAATATAAACCGAAAATCAGGAATATTTTAGTTAATTTTAATGAAAACACATTGATTTTTATAATTTGTATTGGAAGCAACATCTTTATACGTCTTTTCTAGGGTCTAAAAAATACGAAACGTCGCTTTATGATTCGAAGTTAAAATCCTCAGATTTGTCATAATAATGACTTTTTCACGTTTTACATGTTGTTTGATATTACGTAAATATATTCATTTTTTATCAATATTTCGATGCTATTTCATGTAGTATCACGATATGTGATTTGGCCTTCATATCTCAGATTTTCGGCTAACATTGCATTTTAGGCAAGTTTTCTTGCATTTTGTTTTGTACTAAAAATCATCGAATTTTGCAATATTTTGACCTTTATCATCCCCTTTTCGTTTATGTGATATAAAGAAAATATCATCGAATTAGGCCGTTTTTCCACGTTTTTGTGAATTTTCAGTTTATTGTTATTATCTCATTAAATGTACGATAAAAATTATGCAAACACATAATTGATCAGAAAATAACCTTCTATACTTCGTTTTCAATCATCTATTTGTTTCTCGTTAAAATACTGAGTAAGATATTGAAAAGGTGAGAAGTTCTGTTTTTATTGCATATATCGACTTTTCAGCCGGATTAGAGCGGTTTTACGTGTACATCTTCCATCGGTTATATAAACGTAAAATCAGGAACATTTTAGTTAATTCTAATGAAAACACTTTGAATTTTATCATTTGTATTTAAAACAACATTGTCATATGTCTTTTCTTGGATCTAAATAATACGAAACCTCGCTCTATGATTTGAAGTTAAAATCCTCAAATATGGTAATATAGTGACTTTTTTCACGTTATTGATGTAGTGTGATATTACGTATATATTTTTGTTTTTACCAATATTTCGATACTACTTCATGTTTTCTCACGATATGTGATTTGTCCTTCAAATCTCAGAATTTCGCAAATTTTGCATTTTTAGGCAATTTTCTTGCATTTTGTTTTCTACTAAAAATCAACGAATTCAGCAATATTTTAACCTTACGTGATTTAAACAAAATATCATCGAATTAGGCCGTTTTTCCACGTTTTTGTGAATTTTAAGTTTATCGGTATTAATTCATTAAATATACGATAAAAATTATGCAAACACATAATTGATCAGAAAATAAACTTAAATACTTCATTTTCAATCATCTATTTGTTTCTCGTTAAAATACTGAGTAAGATATTGAAAAGGGGAGAAGTTCTGTTTTTATTGCATATATCGACGTTTCAGCCGGATTAGAGCGGTTTTTCGTGTACATCTTCCATCGGTAATATAAACGGAAAATCAGGAATATATTAGTTAATTTTAATGAAAACACATTGATTTTTATAATTTGTATCGGAAGCAACATCTTTATACGTCTTTTCTAGGGTCTAAAAAATACGAAACGTCGCTCTATGATTCGAAGTTAAAATCCTCAAATTTGGTATAATAATGACTTTTTTTACGTTTTTCATGTTTTTATATTACGTAATTATATTCATTTTTACCAATATTTCGATACTATTTCATGTAGTATCACGATATGTGCTATGGCCTTCAAATCTCAGATTTTCGCATATTATTGCATTTTAAGCAAGTTTTCTTGCATTTTGTTTCGTACTAAAAATCATCGAATTCAGCAATATTTTGACGTTTATCATCCCCTTTTCCTTTATGTGATATAAACAAATATCATCGAATTTGGCAATATTTTGCTGTTTTTCCACGTTTTTGTGAATTTTCAGTTTATTGCTATTAATTCATTAAATATACAAAAAAAATGATGCAAACACATAATTGATTGGAAATTAACCTTAAACACTTCATTTTCAATCAACTATTTGTTTCTCGTTAAAATACTGAGTAAGATATTGGAAAGGGGAGAAGTTCTGTTTTTATTGCATATATCGACGTTTCAGCCGGATTAGAGCTATTTTACGTGTACATCTTCCATCGGTAATATAAACGGAAAATCAGGAACCTTTTAGTTAATTCTAATGAAAAATATTGACTTTTATCATTTGTATTTGAAACAACATTGTCATGTCTTTGCTTGGATCTAAATAATACGAAACCTCGCTCTATGATTTGAAGTTAAAATCCTCAAATATGGTAATATAGTGACTTTTTTCACGTTATTCATGTAGTGTGATTTTACGTATATATATTCGTTTTTACCAATATTTCGAAACTACTTCATGTTTTCTCACGATATGTGATTTGGCCTTCAAATCTCAGAATTTCGCAAATTTTGCATTTTTAAGCAAGTTTTCTTGCATTTTGTTTTGACCTAAAAATCATCGAATTTAGCAATATTTTGACCTTTATCATCGCCTTTTCCTTTATGTGATATAAACAAAATATCATCGAATTAGGCCGTTTTTCCACGTTTTTGTGAATTTTCAGTTTATTGTTGATAATTCATTAAATGTACGATAAAAACACATAATTGATCAGAAAATAACCTTATATACTTTGTTTTCAATCATCTATTTGTTTCTCATTAAAATACTGAGTAAGATATTGAAAGGGGGAGAAGTTATGTTTTTATTGCATATATCGACGTTTCAGCCGGATTAGAACGATTTTACGTGTACATCTTCCATCGGTAATATAAACGGAATATCAGGAACATTTTAGTTAATTCTAGTGAAAACACATTGATTTTTATCATTTGTATTTGAAACAACATTGTCATATGTCTTTTCTTGGATCTAAATAATACGAAACCTCGCTGTATGATTTGAAGTTAAAACCCTCAAATATGGTAATATAGTGAATTTTTTCACGTTATTCATGTAGTGTGATTTTACGTATATATATTCGTTTTTACCAATATTTCGATACTACTTCATGTTTTCTCACGATATGTGATTTGTCCTTCAAATCTCAGAATTTCGCAAATTATGCATTTATAAATAAGTTTTCTTGCATTTTGTTTTGTACTAAAAATCATCGAATTCAGCAATATTTTGACGTTTATCATCCCCTTTTCCTTTATGTGATATAAATAAAATATCATTGAATTAGGCCGTTTTTCCACGTTTTTGTGAATTTTAAGTTTATTGTTATTAATTCATTAAATATACGATAAAAATTATGCAAACACATAATTGATCAGAAAATAACCTTAAATACTAAGGTAAAATCCTCAAATTTGGTACAGTAATGACTTTTTCACGTTTTTTATGTAGTTTGATATTACGTAAATATATTCATTTTTACCAATATTTCGATACTATTTCATGTAGTATCACGAAATGTGCTTTAGCCTTCATATCTCGGATTTTCGCATAATATTGCATTTTAAGCAAGTTTTCTTGCATTTTGTTTCGTACTAAAAATCATCGAATTCAGCAATATTTTTACGTTTATCATCCCCATTTTCAATCAACGATTTGTTTCTCGTTAAAATACTGAGTAAGATATTGGAAAGGGGAGAAGTTCTGTTTTTATTGCATATATCGACGTTTAAGCCGGATTAGAACGGTTTTACGTGTACATCTTCCATCAGTAATATAAACCGAAAATCAGGAATATTTTAGTTAATATTAATGAAAACACATTGATTTTTATAATTTGTATTGGAAGCAACATCTTTATACGTCTTTTCTAGGGTCTAAAAAATACGAAACGTCGCTTTATGATTCGAAGTTAAAATCCTCAGATTTGTCATAATAATGACTTTTTCACGTTTTTCATGTTGTTTGATATTACGTAAATATATTCATTTTTTATCAATATTTCGATACTATTTCATGTAGTATCACGATATGTGATTTGGCCTTCATATCTCAGATTTTCGGCTAACATTGCATTTTAAGCAAGTTTTCTTGCATTTTGTTTTGTACTAAAAATCATCGAATTTAGCAATATTTTGACCTTTATCATCCCCTTTTCCTTTATGTGATATAAAGAAAATATCATCGAATTAGGCCGTTTTTCCACGTTTTTGTGAATTTTCAGTTTATTGTTATTATCTCATTAAATGTACGATAAAAATTATGCAAACACATAATTGATCAGAAAATAACCTTATATACTTCGTTTTCAATCGTTTTGTTTCTCGTTAAAATACTGAGTAAGATATTGAAAAGGGGAGAAGTTCTGTTTTTATTGCATATATCGACGTTTCAGCGGGATTAGAACGGTTTTACATGTACATCTTCCATCGGTAATATAAACCGAAAATCAGGAACATTTTAGTTAATTTTAATGAAAACACATTGATTTTATTCATTTGTATTGGAAGCAACATCTTTATACGTCTTTTCTAGGGTCTAAATAATACGAAACGTCGCTCTATGATTCTAAGGTAAAATCCTCAAATTTGGTATAATAATGACTTTTTTCACGTTTTTCATGTAGTTTGATATTATGTAAATATATTCATTTTTACCAATATTTCGATACTATTTCATGTAGTATCACGATATGTGCTTTGGCCTTCAAATCTCAGATTTTCGCATAATATTGCATTTTAAGCAAGTTTTCTTGCATTTTGTTTCGTACTAAAAATCATCGAATTCAGCAATATTTTGACGTTTATCATCCCATTTTCCTTTTGGTGATATAAACAAAATATCATCGAATTAGGCAATATTTTGCTGTTTTTCCACGTATTTGTGAATTTTCAGTTTATTGCTATTAATTCATTAAATATACGATAAAAATGATGCAAACACATAATTTATTATAATCAACTATTTGTTTCTCGTTAAAATACTGAGTAACATATTGGAAAGGGGAGAAGTTCTGTTTTTATTGCATATATCGACGTTTCAGCCGGATTAGAGCGATTTTACGTGTACATCTTCCATCGGTAATATAAACGGAAAATCAGGAACCTTTTAGTTAATTCTAATGAAAAATATTGATTTTTATCATTTGAATTTGAAACAACATTGTCATATGTCTTTTCTTGGATCTAAATAATACGAAACCTCGCTGTATGATTTGAAGTTAAAACCCTCAAATATGGTAATATAGTGAATTTTTTCACGTTATTCATGTAGTGTGATTTTACGTATATATATTCGTTTTTACCAATATTTCGATACTACTTCATGTTTTCTCGCGATATGTGATTTGGCCTTCAAATCTCAGAATTTCGCAAATTATGCATTTTTAAACAAGTTTTCTTGCATTTTGTTTTGTACTAAAAATCATCGAATTCAGCAATATTTTGACGTTCATCATCCCCTTTTCCTTTATGTGATATAAACAAAATATCATCGAATTAGGCAATATTTTGCTGTTTTTCCTCGTTTTTGTGAATTTTCAGTTTATTGCTATTTATTCATTAAATATACGATAAAAATGATGCAAACACATAATTGATTAGAAATTAACCTTAAACACTTCATTTTCAATCAACTGTTTGTTTCTCGTTAAAATACTGAGTAAGATATTTAAAAGGGGAGAAGTTCTTTTTTTATTGCATATATCGACGTTTTAGCCGGATTAGAACGGTTTTACGTGTACATCTTCCATCGAAAATATAAACCGAAAATCAGGAACATTTTAGTTAATTTTAATGAAAACACATTTTTTTATACGTCTTTTCTAGGGTCTAAAAAATACGAAACGTCGCTCTATGATTCGAAGATAAAATCCTCAAATTTGGTATAATAATGACTTTTTTCACGTTTTTCATGTAGTTTGATATTACGTAAATATATTGATTTTTACCAATATTTCGATACTATTTCATGTAGTATCACGATATGTGCTTTGGCCTTCAAATCTCAGATTTTCGCATAATATTGCATTTTAAGCAAGTTTTCTTGCATTTTGTTTCGTACTAAAAATCATCGAGTTCAGCAATATTTTGACGTTAATCATCCCCTTTTCCTTTATGTGATATAAACAAAATATCATCGAATTAGGCAATATTTTGCTGTTTTTCCACGTTTTTGTGAAATTTCAGTTTATTGCTATTAATTCATTAAATATGCGATAAAAATAATGCAAACACATAATTGATTAGAAATTAACCTTAAACACTTCATTTTCAATCAACTATTTGTTTCACGTTAAAATACTGAGTAAGATATTGGAAAGGGGAGAAGATCTATTTTTATTGCATATATCGACGTTTCAGCCGGATTAGAGCGGTTTTACGTGTACATCTTCCATCGGTAATATAAACGAAAAATCAGGAACATTTTAGTTTATTCTAATGAAAATACATTGATTTTTATCATTTGTATTTGAAACAACATTGTCATATGTCTTTTCTTGGATCTAAATAATAAGAAACCTCGCTCTATGATTTGAAGTTAAAATCCTCAAATATGGTAATATAGTGACTTTTTTCACGTTATTCATGTAGTGTGATTTTACGTATATATATTCGTTTTTACCAATATTTCGATACTACTTCATGTTTTCAAACGATATGTGATTTGGCCTTCATATCTCAGAATTTCGCAAATTTTTCATTTTTAATCATGTTTTCTTGCATTTTGTTTTGTACTAAAAATCATCGAATTTAGCAATATTTTGACCTTTATCTTTTGACCTTTTCATTTATGTGATTTGAAAAAAATATCATTGAATTAGGCCGTTTTTCCACGTTTTTGTGAATTTTAAGTTTATTGTTAAAATTCATTAAATATACGATAAAAATTATGCAAACACATAATTGATCAGAAAATAACCTTAAATACTAAGGTGAAATCCTCAAATTTGGTATAGTAATGACTTTTTCACGTTTTTTATGTAGTTTGATATTACGTAAATATATTCATTTTTACCAATATTTCGATACTATTTCATGTAGTATCAGGAAATGTGCTTTAGCCTTCATATCTCGGATTTTCGCATAATATTGCATTTTAAGCAAGTTTTCTTGCATTTTGTTTCGTACTAAAAATCATCGAATTCAGCAATATTTTTACGTTTATCATCCCCTTTTCTATTGCTGTTAATTCATTAAATATACGATAAAAATGATGCAAACACATAATTGATTAGAAATTAACCTTAAACACTTCATTTTCAATCAACGATTTGTTTCTCGGTAAAATACTGAGTAAGATATTGGAAAGGGGAGAAGTTCTGTTTTTATTGCATATATCGACGTTTAAGCCGGATTAGAACGGTTTTACGTGTACATCTTCCATCAGTAATATAAACCGAAAATCAGGAATATTTTAGTTAATTTTAATGAAAACACATTGATTTTTATAATTTGTATTGGAAGCAACATCTTTATACGTCTTTTCTAGAGTCTAAAAAAATACGAAACGTCGCTTTATGATTCGAAGTTAAAATCCTCAGATTTGTCATAATAATGACTTTTTCACGTTTTTCATGTTGTTTGATATTACGTAAATATATTCATTTTTTATCAATATTTCGATACTATTTCATATGTGATTTGGCCTTCATATCTCAGATTTTCGGCTAACATTGCATTTTAAGCAAGTTTTCTTGCATTTTGTTTTGTACTAAAAATCATCGAATTTAGCAATATTTTGACCTGTATCATCCCCTTTTCCTTTATGTGATATAAAGAAAATATCATCGAATTAGGCCGTTTTTCCACGTTTTTGTGAATTTTCAGTTTATTGTTATTATCTCATTAAATGTACGATAAAAATTATGCAAACACATAATTGATCAGAAAATAACCTTATACACTTCGTTTTCAATCATCTATTTGTTTCTCGTTAAAATACTGAGTAAGATATTGAAAAGGGGAGAATTTCTGTTTTTATTGCATATATCGACGTTTCAGCGGGATTAGAACGGTTTTACGTGTACATCTTCCATCGGTAATATAAACCGAAAATCAGGAACATTTTAGTTAATTTTAACGAAAACACATTGATTTTATTCATTTGTATTGGAAGCAACATCTTTATACGTCTTTTCTAGGGTCTAAATAATACGAAACGTCGCTCTATGATTCGAAGTTAAAATCCTCAAATTTGGTATAATAATGACTTTTTTAACGTTTTCATGTAGTTTGATATTACGTAAATATATTCATTTTTACCAATATTTCGATACTATTTCATGTAGTATCACGATATGTGCTTTGGCCTTCAAATCTCAGATTTTCGCATAATATTGCATTTTAAGCAAGTTTTCTTGCATTTTTGTTTTGTACTAAAAATCATCGAATTTAGCAATATTTTGACCTTTATCATCCCCTTTTCCTTTACGTGATATAAACAAAACATCGAATAAGGCAATATTTTGACGTTATTCCACGTTTTTGTGAATTTTCAGTTTATTGGTATTATTTCATTAAATATACGATAAAAATGATGCAAACACATAATTCATCAGAAAATAACCTTAAATAATTCATTTTCAATCATCTATTTGTTTCTCGTTAAAATACTGAGTAAGATATTGGACTTTTTTCACGTTTTTCATGTAGTTTGATATTACGTAAATATATTCATTTTTACCAATATTTCGATACTATTTCATGTAGTATCACGATATGTGCTATGGCCTTCAAATCTCAGATTTTCGCATATTATTGCATTTTAAGCAAGTTTTCTTGCATTTTGTTTCGTACTAAAAATCATCGAATTCAGCAATATTTTGACGTTTATCATCCCCTTTTCCTTTATGTGATATAAACAAATATCATCGAATTAGGCAATATTTTGCTGTTTTTCCACGTTTTTGTGAATTTTCAGTTTATTGCTATTAATTCATTAAATATACAAAAAAAATGATGCAAACACATAATTGATTGGAAATTAACCTTAAACACTTCATTTTCAATCATCTATTTGTTTCTCATTAAAATACAGAGTAAGATATTGAAAGGGGGAGAAGTTCTGTTTTTATTGCATATATCGACGTTTCAGCCGGATTAGAACGGTTTTACGTGTACATCTTCCATCGGTAATATAAACAGAATATCAGGAACATTTTAGTTAATTCTAATGAAAAATATTGATTTTTATCATTTGTATTTGAAACAACATTGTCAAATGTCTTTTCTTGGATCTAAATAATACGAAACCTCGCTGTATAATTTGAAGTTAAAACCCTCAAATATGGTAATATAGTGAATTTTTTCACGTTATTCATGTAGTGTGATTTTACGTATATATATTCGTTTTTACCAATATTTCGATACTACTTCATGTTTTCTCACGATATGTGATTTGTCCTTCAAATCTCAGAATTTCGCAAATTATGCATTTTTAAACAAGTTTTCTTGCATTTTGTTTTGTACTAAAAATCATCGAATTCAGCAATATTTTGACGTTTATCATCCCCTTTTCCTTTATGTGATATAAACAAAATATCAACGAATTAGGCAATATTTTGCTGTTTTTCCACGTTTTTGCGAAATTTCAGTTTATTGCTATTAATTCATTAAATATGCGATAAAAATAATGCAAACACATAATTGATTAGAAATTAACCTTAAACACTTCATTTTCAATCAACTATTTGTTTCACGTTAAAATACCGAGTAAGATATTGGAAAGGGGAGAAGATCTATTTTTATTGCATATATCGACGTTTCAGCCGGATTAGAGCGGTTTTACGTGTACATCTTCCATCGGTAATATAAACGAAAAATCAGGAACATTTTAGTTTATTCTAATGAAAATACATTGATTTTTATCATTTGTATTTGAAACAACATTGTCATATGTCTTTTCTTGGATCTAAATAATACGAAACCTCGCTGTATGATTTGAAGTTAAAATCCTCAAATATGGTAATATAGTGACTTTTTTCACGTTATTCATGTAGTGTGATTTTACGTATATATATTCGTTTTTACCAATATTTCGATACTACTTCATGTTTTCTAACGATATGTGATTTGGCCTTCATATCTCAGAATTTCGCAAATTTTTCATTTTTAAGCATGTTTTCTTGCATTTTGTTTTGTACTAAAAATCATCGAATTTAGCATTGACCTTTATCATCCCCTTTTCCTTTACGTAATATAAACAAAATATCATCGAATTAGGCCGCTTTTCCACGTTTTTGTGAATTTTCAGTTTATTGTTGATAATTCATTAAATGTACGATAAAAACTCATAATTGATCAGAAAATAACCTTATATACTTCGTTTTCAATCATCTATTTGTTTCTAATTAAAATACTGAGTAAGATATTGAAAGGGTGAGAAGTTATGTTTTTATTGCATATATCGACGTTTCAGCCGGATTAGAACGATTTTACGTGTACATCTTCCATCGGTAATATAAACGGAATATCAGGAACATTTTAGTTAATTCTAGTGAAAACACATTGATTTTTATCATTTGTATTTGAAACAACATTGTCATATGTCTTTTCTTGGATATAAATAATACGAAACCTCGCTGTATGATTTGAAGTTACAACCCTCAAATATGGTAATGTAGTGACTTTTTTCACGTTATTCATGTAGTGTGATTTTACGTATATATATTCGTTTTTACCAATATTTCGATACTACTTCATGTTTTCTCACGATATGTGATTTGTCCTTCAAATCTCAGAATTTCGCAAATTATGCATTTTTAAACAAGTTTTCTTGCATTTTGTTTTGTACTAAAAATCATCGAATTTAGCAATATTTTGACCTTTATCTTTTGACCTTTTCATTTATGTGATTTAAACAAAATATCATTGAATTAGGCCGTTTTTGCACGTTTTTGTGAATTTTAAGTTTATTGTTAAAATTCATTAAATATACGATAAAAATTATGCAAACACATAATTGATCAGAAAATAACCTTAAATACTAAGGTAAAATCCTCAAATTTGGTATAGTAATGACTTTTTCACGTTTTTTATGTAGTTTGATATTACGTAAATATATTCATTTTTACCAATATTTCGATACTATTTCATGTAGTATCAGGAAATGTGCTTTAGCCTTCATATCTCGGATTTTCGCATAATATTGCATTTTAAGCAAGTTTTCTTGCATTTTGTTTCGTACTAAAAATCATCGAATTCAGCAATATTTTGACGTTTATCATCCCCTTTTCCTTTATGTGATATAAACAAAATATCATCGAATTAGGCAATATTTTGCTGTTTTTCCACGTATTTGTGAATTTTCAGTTTATTGCTATTATACATTATATATACGATAAAAATGATGCAAACACATAATTGATTAGAAATTAACCTTAAACACTTCATGTTCAATCAACTATTTGTTTCTCGTTAAAATACTGAGTAAGATATTGGAAAGGGGAAAAGTTCTGATTTTATTGCATATATCGACGTTTTAGCCGGATTAGAGCGGTTTTTCGTGTACATCTTCCATCGGTAATATAAACGGAAAATCAGGAACATTTTAGTTAATTCTAATGAAAACACATTGATTTTTATCATTTGTATTTGAAACAACATTGTCATATGTCTTTGCTTGGATCTAAATAATACGAAACCTCGCTCTATGATTTGAAGTTAAAATCCTCAAATATGGTAATATAGTGACTTTTTTCACGTTATTCATGTAGAGTGATTTTACGTATATATATTAATTTTACCAATATTTCGATACTACTTCATATTTTCTCACGATATGTGATTTGGCCTTCAAATCTCAGAATTTCGCAATTTTTTTATTTTTAAGCAAGTTTTCTTGCATTTTTGTTTTGTACTAAAAATCATCGAATTCAGCAATATTTTGACGTTTATCATCCCCTTTTCCTTTATGTGATATAAACAAAATATCAACGAATTAGGCAATATTTTGCTGTTTTTCCTCGTTTTTGTGAATTTTCAGTTTATTGCTATTTATTCATTAAATATACGATAAAAATGATGCAAACACATAATTGATTAGAAATTAACCTTAAACACTTCATTTTCAATCAACTGTTTGTTTCTCGTTAAAATACTGAGTAAGATATTTAAAAGGGGAGAAGTTCTTTTTTTATTGCATATATCGACGTTTTAGCCGGATTAGAACGGTTTTACGTGTACATCTTCCATCGAAAATATAAACCGAAAATCAGGAACATTTTAGTTAATTTTAATGAAAACACATTTTTTTATACGTCTTTTCTAGGGTCTAAAAAATACGAAACGTCGCTCTATGATTCGAAGTTAAAATCCTCAAATTTGGTATAATAATGACTTTTTTCACGTTTTTCATGTAGTTTGATATTACGTAAATAATTTGATTTTTACCAATATTTCGATACTATTTCATGTAGTATCACGATATGTGCTTTGGCCTTCAAATCTCAGATTTTCGCATAATATTGCATTTTAAGCAAGTTTTCTTGCATTTTGTTTCGTACTAAAAATCATCGAATTCAGCAATATTTTGACGTTAATCATCCCCTTTTCCTTTATGTGATATAAACAAAATATCATCGAATTAGGCAATATTTTGCTGTTTTTCCACGTTTTTGCGAAATTTCAGTTTATTGCTATTAATTCATTAAATATGCGATAAAAATAATGCAAACACATAATTGATTAGAAATTAACCTTAAACACTTCATTTTCAATCAACTATTTGTTTCACGTTAAAATACCGAGTAAGATATTGGAAAGGGGAGAAGATCTATTTTTATTGCATATATCGACGTTTCAGCCGGATTAGAGCGGTTTTACGTGTACATCTTCCATCGGTAATATAAACGAAAAATCAGGAACATTTTAGTTTATTCTAATGAAAATACATTGATTTTTATCATTTGTATTTGAAACAACATTGTCATATATCTTTTCTTGGATCTAAATAATACGAAACCTCGCTGTATGATTTGAAGTTAAAATCCTCAAATATGGTAATATAGTGACTTTTTTCACGTTATTCATGTAGTGTGATTTTACGTATATATATTCGTTTTTACCAATATTTCGATACTACTTCATGTTTTCTAACGATATGTGATTTGGCCTTCATATCTCAGAATTTCGCAAATTTTTCATTTTTAAGCATGTTTTCTTGCATTTTGTTTTGTACTAAAAATCATCGAATTTAGCATTGACCTTTATCATCCCCTTTTCCTTTACGTAATATAAACAAAATATCATCGAATTAGGCCGCTTTTCCACGTTTTTGTGAATTTTCAGTTTATTGTTGATAATTCATTAAATGTACGATAAAAACTCATAATTGATCAGAAAATAACCTTATATACTTCGTTTTCAATCATCTATTTGTTTCTCATTAAAATACTGAGTAAGATATTGAAAGGGTGAGAAGTTATGTTTTTATTGCATATATCGACGTTTCAGCCGGATTAGAACGATTTTACGTGTACATCTTCCATCGGTAATATAAACGGAATATCAGGAACATTTTAGTTAATTCTAGTGAAAACACATTGATTTTTATCATTTGTATTTGAAACAACATTGTCATATGTCTTTTCTTGGATATAAATAATACGAAACCTCGCTGTATGATTTGAAGTTACAACCCTCAAATATGGTAATATAGTGACTTTTTTCACGTTATTCATGTAGTGTGATTTTACGTATATATATTCGTTTTTACCAATATTTCGATACTACTTCATGTTTTCTCACGATATGTGATTTGTCCTTCAAATCTCAGAATTTCGCAAATTATGCATTTATAAACAAGTTTTCTTGCATTTTGTTTTGTACTAAAAATCATCGAATTTAGCAATATTTTGACCTTTATCTTTTGACCTTTTCATTTATGTGATTTAAACAAAATATCATTGAATTAGGCCATTTTTGCACGTTTTTGTGAATTTTAAGTTTATTGTTAAAATTCATTAAATATACGATAAAAATTATGCAAACACATAATTGATCAGAAAATAACCTTATATACTTCGTTTTCAATCATCTATTTGTTTCTCGTTAAAATACTGAATAAGATATTGAAAAGGGGAGAAGTTCTGTTTTTATTGCATATATCGACGTTTCAGCGGGATTAGAACGGTTTTACATGTACATCTTCCATCGGTAATATAAACCGAAAATCAGGAACATTTTAGTTAATTTTAATGAAAACACATTGATTTTATTCATTTGTATTGGAAGCAACATCTTTATACGTCTTTTCTAGGGTCTAAATAATACGAAACGTCGCTCTATGATTC
Organism: Procambarus clarkii; assembly: GCF_040958095.1. Classification (NCBI taxonomy): domain Eukaryota; kingdom Metazoa; phylum Arthropoda; class Malacostraca; order Decapoda; family Cambaridae; genus Procambarus; species Procambarus clarkii. The sequence continues at coordinate 24,336,004 of NC_091181.1, forward strand.
GAAGTTAAAATCCTCAAATTTGGTATAATAATGACTTTTTTCACGTTTTTCATGTAGTTTGATATTACGTAAATATATTCATTTTTACCAATATTTCGATACTATTTCATGTAGTATCACGATATGTGCTTTGGCCTTCAAATCGCAGATTTTCGCATAATATTGCATTTTAAGCAAGTTTTCTTGCATTTTGTTTCGTACTAAAAATCATCGAATTCAGCAATATTTTGACGTTTATCATCCCATTTTCCTTTTGGTGATATAAACAAAATATCATCGAATTAGGCAATATTTTGCTGTTTTTCCACGTATTTGTGAATTTTCAGTTTATTGCTATTATTCATTATATATACGATAAAAATGATGCAAACACATAATTGATTAGAAATTAACCTTAAACACTTCATTTTCAATCAACTATTTGTTTCTCGTTAAAATACTGAGTAGGATATTGGAAAGGGGAAAAGTTATGATTTTATTGCATATATCGACGTTTTAGCCGGATTAGAGCGGTTTTTCGTGTACATCTTCCATCGGTAATATAAATGGAAAATCAGGAAAATTTTAGTTAATTCTAATGAAAACACATTGATTTTTATCATTTGTATTTGAAACAACATTGTCATATGTCTTTTCTTGGATCTAAATAATACGAAACCTCGCTCTATGATTTGAAGTTAAAATCCTCAAATATGGTAATATAGTGACTTTTTTCACGTTATTCATGTAGAGTGATTTTTACGTATATCGAAATATTGGTAAAAATTAATATTAATTTTTACCAATATTTCGATACTACTTCATATTTTCTCACGATATGTGATTTGGCCTTCAAATCTCAGAATTTCGCAAATTTTTTATTTTTAAGCAAGTTTTCTTGCATTTTTGTTTTGTACTAAAAATCATCGAATTTAGCAATATTTTGACCTTTATCATCCCCTTTTCCTTTACGTGATATAAACAAAACATCGAATAAGGCAATATTTTGACGTTATTCCACGTTTTTGTGAATTTTCAGTTTATTGGTATTATTTCATTAAACATACGATAAAAATGATGCAAACACATAATTGATCAGAAAATAACCTTAAATAATTCATTTTTAATCATCTATTTGTATCTCGTTGAAATACTGAGTAAGATATTGAAAAGGGGAGAAGTTCTGTTTTTATTGCATATATCGACGTTTCAGCCGGATTAGAACGGTTTTACGTGTACATCTTCCATCAGTAATATAAACCGAAAATCAGGAATATTTTAGTTAATTTTAATGAAAACACATTGATTTTTATAATTTGTATTGGAAGCAACATCTTTATACGTCTTTTCTAGGGTCTAAAAAATACGAAACGTCGCTTTATGATTCGAAGTTAAAATCCTCAGATTTGTCATAATAATGACTTTTTCACGTTTTACATGTTGTTTGATATTACGTAAATATATTCATTTTTTATCAATATTTCGATGCTATTTCATGTAGTATCACGATATGTGATTTGGCCTTCATATCTCAGATTTTCGGCTAACATTGCATTTTAGGCAAGTTTTCTTGCATTTTGTTTTGTACTAAAAATCATCGAATTTTGCAATATTTTGACCTTTATCATCCCCTTTTCGTTTATGTGATATAAAGAAAATATCATCGAATTAGGCCGTTTTTCCACGTTTTTGTGAATTTTCAGTTTATTGTTATTATCTCATTAAATGTACGATAAAAATTATGCAAACACATAATTGATCAGAAAATAACCTTCTATACTTCGTTTTCAATCATCTATTTGTTTCTCGTTAAAATACTGAGTAAGATATTGAAAAGGTGAGAAGTTCTGTTTTTATTGCATATATCGACTTTTCAGCCGGATTAGAGCGGTTTTACGTGTACATCTTCCATCGGTTATATAAACCGAAAATCAGGAACATTTTAGTTAATTTTAATGAAAACACATTGATTTTATTCATTTGTATTGGAAGCAACATCTTTATACGTCTTTTCTAGGGTCTAAATAATACGAAACGTCGCTCTATGATTCTAAGGTAAAATCCTCAAATTTGGTATAATAATGACTTTTTTCACGTTTTTCATGTAGTTTGATATTATGTAAATATATTCATTTTTACCAATATTTCGATACTATTTCATGTAGTATCACGATATGTGCTTTGGCCTTCAAATCTCAGATTTTCGCATAATATTGCATTTTAAGCAAGTTTTCTTGCATTTTGTTTCGTACTAAAAATCATCGAATTCAGCAATATTTTGACGTTTATCATCCCATTTTCCTTTTGGTGATCAAAATATCATCGAATTAGGCAATATTTTGCTGTTTTTCAGCGTATTTGTGAATTTTCAGTTTATTGCTATTAATTCATTAAATATACGATAAAAATGATTAAAACACATAATTGATTATAATCAACTATTTGTTTCTCGTTAAAATACTGAGTAAGATATTGGAAAGGGGAGAAGTTCTGTTTTTATTGCATATATCGACGTTTCAGCCGGATTAGAGCGATTTTACGTGTACATCTTCCATCGGTAATATAAACGGAAAATCAGGAACCTTTTAGTTAATTCTAATGAAAAATATTGATTTTTATCATTTGTATTTGAAACAACATTGTCATGTCTTTGCTTGGATCTAAATAATACGAAACCTCGCTCTATGATTTGAAGTTAAAATCCTCAAATATGGTAATATTGTGACTTTTTTCACGTTATTCATGTAGCGTGATTTTACGTATATATATTCGTTTTTACCAATATTTCGATACTACTTCATGTTTTCTCACGATATGTGATTTGGCCTTCAAATCTCAGAATTTCGCAAATTTTGCATTTTTAAGCAAGTTTTCTTGCATTTTGTTTTGTACTAAAAATCATCGAATTTAGCAATATTTTGACCTTTATCATCCCCTTTTCCTTTATGTGATATAAAGAAAATATCATCGAATTAGGCCGTTTTTCCACGTTTTTGTGAATTTTCAGTTTATTGTTATTATCTCATTAAATGTACGATAAAAATTATGCAAACACATAATTGATCAGAAAATAACCTTATATACTTCGTTTTCAATCATCGTTTTGTTTCTCGTTAAAATACTGAGTAAGATATTGAAAAGGGGAGAAGTTCTGTTTTTATTGCATATATCGACGTTTCAGCGGGATTAGAACGGTTTTACATGTACATCTTCCATCGGTAATATAAACCGAAAATCAGGAACATTTTAGTTAATTTTAATGAAAACACATTGATTTTATTCATTTGTATTGGAAGCAACATCTTTTTACGTCTTTTCTAGGGTCTAAATAATACGAAACGTCGCTCTATGATTCGAAGTTAAAATCCTCAAATTTGGTATAATAATGACTTTTTTCACGTTTTTCATGTAGTTTGATATTATGTAAATATATTCATTTTTACCAATATTTCGATACTATTTCATGTAGTATCACGATATGTGCTTTGGCCTTCAAATCTCAGATTTTCGCATAATATTGCATTTTAAGCAAGTTTTCTTGCATTTTGTTTCGTACTAAAAATCATCGAATTCAGCAATATTTTGACGTTTATCATCCCATTTTCCTTTTGGTGATATAAACAAAATATCATCGAATTAGGCAATATTTTGCTGTTTTTCCACGTATTTGTGAATTTTCAGTTTATTGCTATTAATTCATTAAATATACGATAAAAATGATGCAAACACATAATTTATTATAATCAACTATTTGTTTCTCGTTAAAATACTGAGTAACATATTGGAAAGGGGAGAAGTTCTGTTTTTATTGCATATATCGACGTTTCAGCCGGATTAGAGCGATTTTACGTGTACATCTTCCATCGGTAATATAAACGGAAAATCAGGAACCTTTTAGTTAATTCTAATGAAAAATATTGATTTTTATCATTTGAATTTGAAACAACATTGTCATGTCTTTGCTTGGATCTAAATAATACGAAACCTCGCTCTATGATTTGAAGTTAAAATCCTCAAATATGGTAATATAGTGACTTTTTTCACGTTATTCATGTAGTGTGATTTTACGTATATATATTCGTTTTTACCAATATTTCGATACTACTTCATGTTTTCTCGCGATATGTGATTTGGCCTTCAAATCTCAGAATTTTGCAAATTTTGCATTTTTAAGCAAGTTTTCTTGCATTTTGTTTTGTACTAAAAATCATCGAATTTAGCAATATTTTGACCTTTATCATCGCCTTTTCCTTTATGTGATATAAACAAAATATCATCGAATTAGGCCGTTTTTCCACGTTTTTGTGAATTTTCAGTTTATTGTTGATAATTCATTAAATGTACGATAAAAACACATAATTGATCAGAAAATAACCTTATATACTTCGTTTTCAATCATCTATTTGTTTCTCATTAAAATACTGAGTAAGATATTGAAAGGGGGAGAAGTTATGTTTTTATTGCATATATCGACGTTTCAGCCGGATTAGAACGGTTTTACGTGTACATCTTCCATCGGTAATATAAACGGAATATCAGGAACATTTTTAGTTAATTCTAGTGAAAACACATTGATTTTTATCATTTGTATTTGAAACAACATTGTCATATGTCTTTTCTTGGATCTAAATAATACGAAACCTCGCTGTTTGATTTGAAGTTAAAACCCTCAAATATGGTAATATAGTGAATTTTTTCACGTTATTCATGTAGTGTGATTTTACGTATATATATTCGTTTTTACCAATATTTCGATACTACTTCATGTTTTCTCACGATATGTGATTTGTCCTTCAAATCTCAGAATTTCGCAAATTATGCATTTTTAAACAAGTTTTCTTGCATTTTGTTTTGTACTAAAAATCATCGAATTCATCAATATTTTGACGTTTATCATCCCCTTTTTCTTTATGTGATATAAACAAAATATCATCGAAATAGGCAATATTTTGCTGTTTTTCCTCGTTTTTGTGAATTTTCAGTTTATTGCTATTTATTCATTAAATATACGATAAAAATGATGCAAACACATAATTGATTAGAAATTAACCTTAAACACTTCATTTTCAATCAACTGTTTGTTTCTCGTTAAAATACTGAGTAAGATATTTAAAAGGGGAGAAGTTCTTTTTTTATTGCATATATCGACGTTTTAGCCGGATTAGAACGGTTTTACGAGTACATCTTCCATCGAAAATATAAACCGACAATCAGGAACATTTTAGTTAATTTTAATGAAAACACATTTTTTTTATACGTCTTTTCTAGGGTCTAAAAAAATACGAAACGTCGCTCTATGATTCGAAGTTAAAATCCTCAAATTTGGTATAATAATGACTTTTTTCACGTTTTTCATGTAGTTTGATATTACGTAAATATATTGATTTTTACCAATATTTCGATACTATTTCATGTAGTATCACGATATGTGCTTTGGCCTTCAAATCTCGGATTTTCGCATAATATTGCATTTTAAGCAAGTTTTCTTGCATTTTGTTTCGTACTAAAAATCATCGAATTCAGCAATATTTTGACGTTAATCATCCCCTTTTCCTTTATGTGATATAAACAAAATATCATCGAATTAGGCAATATTTTGCTGTTTTTCCTCGTTTTTGCGAAATTTTAGTTTATTGCTATTAATTCATTAAATATACGATAAAAATGATGCAAACACATAATTGATTAGAAATTAACCTTAAACACTTCATTTTCAATCAACTATTTGTTTCACGTTAAAATACTGAGTAAGATATTGGCAAGGGGAGAAGATCTATTTTTATTGCATATATCGACGTTTCAGCCGGATTAGAGCGGTTTTCCGTGTACATCTTCCATCGGTAATATAAACGGAAAATCAGGAACCTTTTAGTTAATTCTAATGAAAAATATTGATTTTTATCATTTGTATTTTAAACAACATTGTCATGTCTTTGCTTGGATCTAAATAATACGAAACCTCGCTGTATGATTTGAAGTTAAAATCCTCAAATATGGCAATATAGTGACTTTTTTCACGTTATTCATGTAGTGTGATTTTACGTATATATATTCGTTTTTACCAATATTTCGATACTACTTCATGTTTTCTCACGATATGTGATTTGGCCTTCAAATCTCAGAATTTCGCAAATTTTGCATTTTCAAGCAAGTTTTCTTGCATTTTGTTTTGTACTAAAAATCATCGAATTTAGCAATATTTTGACCTTTATCATCGCCTTTTCCTTTATGTGATATAAACAAAATATCATCGAATTAGGCCGTTTTTCCACGTTTTTGTGAATTTTCAGTTTATTGTTGATAATTTATTAAATATACGATAAAAATTATGCAAACACATAATTGATCAGAAAATAACCTTAAATACTTCATTTTCAATCATCTATTTGTTTCTCGTTAAAATACTAAGTTATTGAAAAGGGGAGAAGTTGTGTTTTTATTGCATATATCGACGTTTCAGCCGGATTAGAACGGTTTTACGTGTACATCTTCCATCAGTTATATAAACCGAAAATCAGGAATATTTTAGTTAATTTTAATGAAAACACATTGATTTTGATAATTTGTATTGGAAGCAACATCTTTATACGTCTTTTCTAGGGTCTAAAAAATACGAAACGTCGCTTTATGATTCGAAGTTAAAATCCTCAGATTTGTCATAATAATGACTTTTTCACGTTTTTCATGTTGTTTGATATTACGTAAATATATTCATTTTTTATCAATATTTCGATACTATTTCATGTAGTATCACGATATGTGATTTGGCCTTCATATCTCAGATTTTCGGCTAACATTGCATTTTAAGCAAGTTTTCTTGCATTTTGTTTTGTACATTTTTTGTACATTTTGTACATTTTTGTACATTTATTTTGTTTTTCGAATTTAGCAATATTTTGACCTTTATCATCCCCTTTTCCTTTATGTGATATAAAGAAAATATCATCGAATTAGGCCGTTTTTCCACGTTTTTGTGAATTTTCAGTTTATTGTTATTATCTCATTAAATGTACGATAAAAATTATGCAAACACATAATTGATCAGAAAATAACCTTATATACTTCGTTTTCAATCACCTATTTGTTTCTCGTTAAAATACTGAGTAAGATATTGAAAAGGGGAGAAGTTCTGTTTTTATTGCATATATCGACGTTTCAGCGGGATTAGAACGGTTTTACGTGTACATCTTCCATCGGTAATATAAACCGAAATCCAGGAACATTTTAGTTAATTTTAATGAAAACACATTGATTTTATTCATTTGTATTGGAAGCAACATCTTTATACGTCTTTTCTAGGGTCTAAATAATACGAAACGTCGCTCTATGATTCGAAGTTAAAATCCTCAAATTTGGTATAATAATGACTTTTTTCACGTTTTTCATGTAGTTTGATATTACGTAAATATATTCATTTTTACCAATATTTCGATACTATTTCATGTAGTATCACGATATGTGCTTTGGCCTTCAGATTTTCGCATAATATTGCATTTTAAGCAAGTTTTCTTACATTTTGTTTCGTACTAAAAATCATCGAATTTAGCAATATTTTGACGTTTATCATCCCATTTTCCTTTTGGTGATATAAACAAAATATCATCGAATTAGGCAATATTTTGCTGTTTTTCCACGTATTTGTGAATTTTCAGTTTATTGCTATTAATTCATTAAATATACGATAAAAATTATGCAAACACATAATTGATTAGAAATTAACCTTAAACACTTCATTTTCAATCAACTATTTGTTTCTCGTTAAAATACTGAGTAAGATATTGGAAAGGGGAGAAGTTCTGTTTTTATTGCAAATATCGACTTTTCAGCCGGATTAGAGCGGTTTTACGTGTACATCTTCCATCGGTTATATAAACGGAAAATCAGGAACATTTTAGTAAATTCTAATGAAAACACTTTGATTTTTATCATTTGTATTTGAAACAACATTGTCATATGTCTTTTCTTGGATCTAAATAATACGAAACCTCGCTCTATGATTTGAAGTTAAAATCCTCAAATATGGTAATATAGTGACTTTTTTCACGTTATTGATGTTGTGTGATATTACGTATATATATTTGTTTTTACCAATATATCGATACTACTTCATGTTTTCTCACGATATGTGATTTGGCCTTCAAATCTCAGAATTTAGCAAATTTTGCATTTTTAGGCAAGTTTTCTTGCATTTTGTTTTCTACTAAAAATCAACGAATTCAGCAATATTTTAACCTTAATCATTTCCTTTACGTGATTTAAACAAAATATCATCGAATTAGGCTGTTTTTCCACGTTTTTGTGAATTTTAAGTTTATCGTTATTAATTCATTAAATATACGATAAAAATTATGGAAACACATAATTGATCAGAAAATAACCTTAAATACTTCATTTTCAATCATCTATTTGTTTTTCGTTAAAATACTGAGTAAGTTATTGAAAAGGGGAGAAGTTGTGTTTTTATTGCATATATCGACGTTTCAGCCGGATTAGAACGGTTTTTCGTGTACATCTTCCATCAGTAATATAAACCGAAAATCAGGAATATTTTAGTTAATTTTAATGAAAACACATTGATTTTATAATTTGTATTGGAAGCAACATCTTTATACGTCTTTTCTAGGGTCTAAAAAATACGAAACGTCGCTTTATGATTCGAAGTTAAAATCCTCAGATTTGTCATAATAATGACTTTTTCACGTTTTTCATGTTGTTTGATATTACGTAAATATATTCATTTTTTATCAATATTTCGATACTATTTCATGTAGTATCACGATATGTGATTTGGCCTTCATATCTCAGATTTTCGGCTAACATTGCATTTTAAGCAAGTTTTCTTGCATTTTGTTTTGTACTAAAAATCATCGAATTTAGCAATATTTTGACCTTTATCATCCCCTTTTCCTTTATGTGATATAAAGAAAATATCATCGAATTAGGCCGTTTTTCCACGTTTTTGTGAATTTTCAGTTTATTGTTATTATCTCATTAAATGTACGATAAAAATTATGCAAACACATAATTGATCAGAAAATAACCTTATATACTTCGTTTTCAATCATCTATTTGTTTCTCGTTAAAATACTGAGTAAGATATTGAAAAGGGGAGAAGAACTGTTTTTATTGCATATATCGACGTTTCAGCGGGATTAGAACGGTTTTACATGTACATCTTCCATCGGTAATATAAACCGAAAATCAGGAACATTTTAGTTAATTTTAATGAAAACACATTGATTTTATTCATTTGTATTGGAAGCAACATCTTTATACGTCTTTTCTAGGGTCTAAATAATACGAAACGTCGCTCTATGATTCTAAGGTAAAATCCTCAAATTTGGTATAATAATGACTTTTTTCACGTTTTTCATGTAGTTTGATATTATGTAAATATATTCATTTTTACCAATATTTCGATACTATTTCATGTAGTATCACGATATGTGCTTTGGCCTTCAAATCTCAGATTTTCGCATAATATTGCATTTTAAGCAAGTTTTCTTGCATTTTGTTTCGTACTAAAAATCATCGAATTCAGCAATATTTTGACGTTTATCATCCCATTTTCCTTTTGGTGATCAAAATATCATCGAATTAGGCAATATTTTGCTGTTTTTCAGCGTATTTGTGAATTTTCAGTTTATTGCTATTAATTCATTAAATATACGATAAAAATGATTAAAACACATAATTGATTATAATCAACTATTTGTTTCTCGTTAAAATACTGAGTAAGATATTGGAAAGGGGAGAAGTTCTGTTTTTATTGCATATATCGACGTTTCAGCCGGATTAGAGCGATTTTACGTGTACATCTTCCATCGGTAATATAAACGGAAAATCAGGAACCTTTTAGTTAATTCTAATGAAAAATATTGATTTTTATCATTTGTATTTGAAACAACATTGTCATGTCTTTGCTTGGATCTAAATAATACGAAACCTCGCTCTATGATTTGAAGTTAAAATCCTCAAATATGGTAATATTGTGACTTTTTTCACGTTATTCATGTAGCGTGATTTTACGTATATATATTCGTTTTTACCAATATTTCGATACTACTTCATGTTTTCTCACGATATGTGATTTGGCCTTCAAATCTCAGAATTTCGCAAATTTTGCATTTTTAAGCAAGTTTTCTTGCATTTTGTTTTGTACTAAAAATCATCGAATTTAGCAATATTTTGACCTTTATCATCCCCTTTTCCTTTATGTGATATAAAGAAAATATCATCGAATTAGGCCGTTTTTCCACGTTTTTGTGAATTTTCAGTTTATTGTTATTATCTCATTAAATGTACGATAAAAATTATGCAAACACATAATTGATCAGAAAATAACCTTATATACTTCGTTTTGAATCATCGTTTTGTTTCTCGTTAAAATACTGAGTAAGATATTGAAAAGGGGAGAAGTTCTGTTTTTATTGCATATATCGACGTTTCAGCGGGATTAGAACGGTTTTACATGTACATCTTCCATCGGTAATATAAACCGAAAATCAGGAACATTTTAGTTAATTTTAATGAAAACACATTGATTTTATTCATTTGTATTGGAAGCAACATCTTTTTACGTCTTTTCTAGGGTCTAAATAATACGAAACGTCGCTCTATGATTCGAAGTTAAAATCCTCAAATTTGGTATAATAATGACTTTTTTCACGTTTTTCATGTAGTTTGATATTATGTAAATATATTCATTTTTACCAATATTTCGATACTATTTCATGTAGTATTACGATATGTGCTTTGGCCTTCAAATCTCAGATTTTCGCATAATATTGCATTTTAAGCAAGTTTTCTTGCATTTTGTTTCGTACTAAAAATCATCGAATTCAGCAATATTTTGACGTTTATCATCCCATTTTCCTTTTGGTGATATAAACAAAATATCATCGAATTAGGCAATATTTTGCTGTTTTTCCACGTATTTGTGAATTTTCAGTTTATTGCTATTAATTCATTAAATATACGATAAAAATGATGCAAACACATAATTTATTATAATCAACTATTTGTTTCTCGTTAAAATACTGAGTAACATATTGGAAAGGGGAGAAGTTCTGTTTTTATTGCATATATCGACGTTTCAGCCGGATTAGAGCGATTTTACGTGTACATCTTCCATCGGTAATATAAACGGAAAATCAGGAACCTTTTAGTTAATTCTAATGAAAAATATTGATTTTTATCATTTGAATTTGAAACAACATTGTCATGTCTTTGCTTGGATCTAAATAATACGAAACCTCGCTCTATGATTTGAAGTTAAAATCCTCAAATATGGTAATATAGTGACTTTTTTCACGTTATTCATGTAGTGTGATTTTACGTATATATATTCGTTTTTACCAATATTTCGATACTACTTCATGTTTTCTCGCGATATGTGATTTGGCCTTCAAATCTCAGAATTTTGCAAATTTTGCATTTTTAAGCAAGTTTTCTTGCATTTTGTTTTGTACTAAAAATCATCGAATTTAGCAATATTTTGACCTTTATCATCGCCTTTTCCTTTATGTGATATAAACAAAATATCATCGAATTAGGCCGTTTTTCCACGTTTTTGTGAATTTTCAGTTTATTGTTGATAATTCATTAAATGTACGATAAAAACACATAATTGATCAGAAAATAACCTTATATACTTCGTTTTCAATCATCTATTTGTTTCTCATTAAAATACTGAGTAAGATATTGAAAGGGGGAGAAGTTATGTTTTTATTGCATATATCGACGTTTCAGCCGGATTAGAACGGTTTTACGTGTACATCTTCCATCAGTTATATAAACCGAAAATCAGGAATATTTTAGTTAATTTTAATGAAAACACATTGATTTTGATAATTTGTATTGGAAGCAACATCTTTATACGTCTTTTCTAGGGTCTAAAAAATACGAAACGTCGCTTTATGATTCGAAGTTAAAATCCTCAGATTTGTCATAATAATGACTTTTTCACGTTTTTCATGTTGTTTGATATTACGTAAATATATTCATTTTTTATCAATATTTCGATACTATTTCATGTAGTATCACGATATGTGATTTGGCCTTCATATCTCAGATTTTCGGCTAACATTGCATTTTAAGCAAGTTTTCTTGCATTTTGTTTTGTACATTTTTTGTACATTTTGTACATTTTTGTACATTTATTTTGTTTTTCGAATTTAGCAATATTTTGACCTTTATCATCCCCTTTTCCTTTATGTGATATAAAGAAAATATCATCGAATTAGGCCGTTTTTCCACGTTTTTGTGAATTTTCAGTTTATTGTTATTATCTCATTAAATGTACGATAAAAATTATGCAAACACATAATTGATCAGAAAATAACCTTATATACTTCATTTTCAATCATCTATTTGTTTCTCGTTAAAATACTGAGTAAGATATTGAAAAGGGGAGAAGTTCTGTTTTTATTGCATATATCGACGTTTCAGCGGGATTAGAACGGTTTTACGTGTACATCTTCCATCGGTAATATAAACCGAAATCCAGGAACATTTTAGTTAATTTTAATGAAAACACATTGATTTTATTCATTTGTATTGGAAGCAACATCTTTATACGTCTTTTCTAGGGTCTAAATAATACGAAACGTCGCTCTATGATTCGAAGTTAAAATCCTCAAATTTGGTATAATAATGACTTTTTTCACGTTTTTCATGTAGTTTGATATTACGTAAATATATTCATTTTTACCAATATTTCGATACTATTTCATGTAGTATCACGATATGTGCTTTGGCCTTCAGATTTTCGCATAATATTGCATTTTAAGCAAGTTTTCTTACATTTTGTTTCGTACTAAAAATCATCGAATTTAGCAATATTTTGACGTTTATCATCCCATTTTCCTTTTGGTGATATAAACAAAATATCATCGAATTAGGCAATATTTTGCTGTTTTTCCACGTATTTGTGAATTTTCAGTTTATTGCTATTAATTCATTAAATATACGATAAAAATTATGCAAACACATAATTGATTAGAAATTAACCTTAAACACTTCATTTTCAATCAACTATTTGTTTCTCGTTAAAATACTGAGTAAGATATTGGAAAGGGGAGAAGTTCTGTTTTTATTGCAAATATCGACTTTTCAGCCGGATTAGAGCGGTTTTACGTGTACATCTTCCATCGGTTATATAAACGGAAAATCAGGAACATTTTAGTAAATTCTAATGAAAAGACTTTGATTTTTATCATTTGTATTTGAAACAACATTGTCATATGTCTTTTCTTGGATCTAAATAATACGAAACCTCGCTCTATGATTTGAAGTTAAAATCCTCAAATATGGTAATATAGTGACTTTTTTCACGTTATTGATGTTGTGTGATATTACGTATATATATTTGTTTTTACCAATATATCGATACTACTTCATGTTTTCTCACGATATGTGATTTGGCCTTCAAATCTCAGAATTTAGCAAATTTTGCATTTTTAGGCAAGTTTTCTTGCATTTTGTTTTCTACTAAAAATCAACGAATTCAGCAATATTTTAACCTTAATCATTTCCTTTACGTGATTTAAACAAAATATCATCGAATTAGGCTGTTTTTCCACGTTTTTGTGAATTTTAAGTTTATCGTTATTAATTCATTAAATATACGATAAAAATTATGGAAACACATAATTGATCAGAAAATAACCTTAAATACTTCATTTTCAATCATCTATTTGTTTTTCGTTAAAATACTGAGTAAGTTATTGAAAAGGGGAGAAGTTGTGTTTTTATTGCATATATCGACGTTTCAGCCGGATTAGAACGGTTTTTCGTGTACATCTTCCATCAGTAATATAAACCGAAAATCAGGAATATTTTAGTTAATTTTAATGAAAACACATTGATTTTATAATTTGTATTGGAAGCAACATCTTTATACGTCTTTTCTAGGGTCTAAAAAATACGAAACGTCGCTTTATGATTCGAAGTTAAAATCCTCAGATTTGTCATAATAATGACTTTTTCACGTTTTTCATGTTGTTTGATATTACGTAAATATATTCATTTTTTATCAATATTTCGATACTATTTCATGTAGTATCACGATATGTGATTTGGCCTTCATATCTCAGATTTTCGGCTAACATTGCATTTTAAGCAAGTTTTCTTGCATTTTGTTTTGTACTAAAAATCATCGAATTTAGCAATATTTTGACCTTTATCATCGCCTTTTCCTTTATGTGATATAAACAAAATATCATCGAATTAGGCGGTTTTTAACGTTTTTGTGAATTTTCAGTTTATTGTTGATAATTCATTAACTTCGTTTTCAATCATCTATTTGTTTCTCATTAAAATACTGAGTAAGATATTGAAAGGGGGAGAAGTTATGTTTTTATTGCATATATCGACGTTTCAGCCGGATTAGAACGGTTTTACGTGTACATCTTCCATCGGTAATATAAACGGAATATCAGGAACATTTTAGTTAATTCTAGTGAAAACACATTGATTTTTATCATTTGTATTTGAAACAACATTGTCATGTCTTTTCTTGGATCTAAATAATACGAAACCTCGCTGTATGATTTGAAGTTAAAACCCTCAAATATGGTAATATAGTGAATTTTTTCACGTTATTCATGTAGTGTGATTTTACGTATATATATTCGTTTTTACCAATATTTCGATACTACTTCATGTTTTCTCACGATATGTGATTTGTCCTTCAAATCTCAGAATTTCGCAAATTATGCATTTTTAAACAAGTTTTCTTGCATTTTGTTTTGTACTAAAAATCATCGAATTCAGCAATATTTTGACGTTTATCATCCCCTTTTTCTTTATGTGATATAAACAAAATATCATCGAATTAGGCAATATTTTGCTGTTTTTCCTCGTTTTTGTGAATTTTCAGTTTATTGCTATTTATTCATTAAATATACGATAAAAATGATGCAAACACATAATTGATTAGAAATTAACCTTAAACACTTCATTTTCAATCAACTGTTTGTTTCTCGTTAAAATACTGAGTAAGATATTTAAAAGGGGAGAAGTTCTTTTTTTATTGCATATATCGACGTTTTAGCCGGATTAGAACGGTTTTACGAGTACATCTTCCATCGAAAATATAAACCGACAATCAGGAACATTTTAGTTAATTTTAATGAAAACACATTTTTTTTATACGTCTTTTCTAGGGTCTAAAAAAATACGAAACGTCGCTCAATGATTCGAAGTTAAAATCCTCAAATTTGGTATAATAATGACTTTTTTCACGTTTTTCATGTAGTTTGATATTACGTAAATATATTGATTTTTACCAATATTTCGATACTATTTCATGTAGTATCACTATATGTGCTTTGGCCTTCAAATCTCAGATTTTCGCATAATATTGCATTTTAAGCAAGTTTTCTTGCATTTTGTTTCGTACTAAAAATCATCGAATTCAGCAATATTTTGACGTTAATCATCCCCTTTTCCTTTATGTGATATAAACAAAATATCATCGAATTAGGCAATATTTTGCTGTTTTTCCTCGTTTTTGCGAAATTTCAGTTTATTGCTATTAATTCATTAAATATACGATAAAAATGATGCAAACACATAATTGATTAGAAATTAACCTTAAACACTTCATTTTCAATCAACTATTTGTTTCACGTTAAAATACTGAGTAAGATATTGGCAAGGGGAGAAGATCTATTTTTATTGCATATATCGACGTTTCAGCCGGATTTGAGCGGTTTTCCGTGTACATCTTCCATCGGTAATATAAACGGAAAATCAGGAACCTTTTAGTTAATTCTAATGAAAAATATTGATTTTTATCATTTGTATTTTAAACAACATTGTCATGTCTTTGCTTGGATCTAAATAATACGAAACCTCGCTGTATGATTTGAAGTTAAAATCCTCAAATATGGCAATATAGTGACTTTTTTCACGTTATTCATGTCGTGTGATTTTACGTATATATATTCGTTTTTACCAATATTTCGATACTACTTCATGTTTTCTCACGATATGTGATTTGGCCTTCAAATCTCAGAATTTCGCAAATTTTGCATTTTCAAGCAAGTTTTCTTGCATTTTGTTTTGTACTAAAAATCATCGAATTTAGCAATATTTTGACCTTTATCATCGCCTTTTCCTTTATGTGATATAAACAAAATATCATCGAATTAGGCCGTTTTTCCACGTTTTTGTGAATTTTCAGTTTATTGTTGATAATTTATTAAATATACGATAAAAATTATGCAAACACATAATTGATCAGAAAATAACCTTAAATACTTCATTTTCAATCATCTATTTGTTTCTCGTTAAAATACTGAGTAAGTTATTGAAAAGGGGAGAAGTTGTGTTTTTATTGCATATATCGACGTTTCAGCCGGATTAGAACGGTTTTACGTGTACATCTTCCATCAGTAATATAAACCGAAAATCAGGAATATTTTAGTTAATTTTAATGAAAACACATTGATTTTTATAATTTGTATGGGAAGCAACATCTTTATACGTCTTTTCTAGGGCCTAAAAAATACGAAACGTCGCTTTATGATTCGAAGTTAAAATCCTCAGATTTGTCATAATAATGACTTTTTCACGTTTTTCATGTTGTTTGATATTACGTAAATATATTCATTTTTTATCAATATTTCGATACTATTTCATGTAGTATCACGATATGTGATTTGGCCTTCATATCTCAGATTTTCGGCTAACATTGCATTTTAAGCAAGTTTTCTTGCATTTTGTTTTGTACATTTTTTGTACATTTTGTACATTTTTGTACATTTATTTTGTTTTTCGAATTTAGCAATATTTTGACCTTTATCATCCCCTTTTCCTTTATGTGATATAAAGAAAATATCATCGAATTAGGCCGTTTTTCCACGTTTTTGTGAATTTTCAGTTTATTGTTATTATCTCATTAAATGTACGATAAAAATTATGCAAACACATAATTGATCAGAAAATAACCTTATATACTTCGTTTTCAATCACCTATTTGTTTCTCGTTAAAATACTGAGTAAGATATTGAAAAGGGGAGAAGTTCTGTTTTTATTGCATATATCGACGTTTCAGCGGGATTAGAACGGTTTTACGTGTACATCTTCCATCGGTAATATACACCGAAATCCAGGAACATTTTAGTTAATTTTAATGAAAACACATTGATTTTATTCATTTGTATTGGAAGCAACATCTTTATACGTCTTTTCTAGGGTCTAAATAATACGAAACGTCGCTCTATGATTCGAAGTTAAAATCCTCAAATTTGGTATAATAATGACTTTTTTCACGTTTTTCATGTAGTTTGATATTACGTAAATATATTCATTTTTACCAATATTTCGATACTATTTCATGTAGTATCACGATATGTGCTTTGGCCTTCAGATTTTCGCATAATATTGCATTTTAAGCAAGTTTTCTTACATTTTGTTTCGTACTAAAAATCATCGAATTTAGCAATATTTTGACGTTTATCATCCCATTTTCCTTTTGGTGACATAAACAAAATATCATCGAATTAGGCAATATTTTGCTGTTTTTCCACGTATTTGTGAATTTTCAGTTTATTGCTATTAATTCATTAAATATACGATAAAAATTATGCAAACACATAATTGATTAGAAATTAACCTTAAACACTTCATTTTCAATCAACTATTTGTTTCTCGTTAAAATACTGAGTAAGATATTGGAAAGGGGAGAAGTTCTGTTTTTATTGCAAATATCGACTTTTCAGCCGGATTAGAGCGGTTTTACGTGTACATCTTCCATCGGTTATATAAACGGAAAATCAGGAACATTTTAGTAAATTCTAATGAAAACACTTTGATTTTTATCATTTGTATTTGAAACAACATTGTCATATGTCTTTTCTTGGATTTAAATAATACGAAACCTCGCTCTATGATTTGAAGTTAAAATCCTCAAATATGGTAATATAGTGACTTTTTTCACGTTATTGATGTTGTGTGATATTACGTATATATATTTGTTTTTACCAATATTTCGATACTACTTCATGTTTTCTCACGATATGTGATTTGGCCTTCAAATCTCAGAATTTCGCAAATTTTGCATTTCCAAGCAAGTTTTCTTGCATTTTGTTTTGTACTAAAAATCATCGAATTTAGCAATATTTTGACCTTTATCATCGCCTTTTCCTTTATGTGATATAAACAAAATATCATCGAATTAGGCCGTTTTTCCACGTTTTTGTGAATTTTCAGTTTATTGTTGATAATTCATTAAATGTACGATAAAAACACATAATTGATCAGAAAATAACCTTATATACTTCGTTTTCAATCCTCTATTTGTTTCTCATTAAAACACTGAGTAAGATATTGAAAGGGGGAGAAGTTATGTTTTTATTGCATATATCGACGTTTCAGCCGGATTTGAACGGTTTTACGTGTACATCTTCTATCGGTAATATAAACGGAATATCAGGAACATTTTAGTTAATTCTAGTGAAAACACATTGATTTTTATCATTTGTATTTGAAACAACATTGTCATATGTCTTTTCTTGGATCTAAATAATACGAAACCTCGCTGTATGATTTGAAGTTAAAACCCTCAAATATGGTAATATAGTGAATTTTTTCACGTTATTCATGTAGTGTGATTTTACGAATATATATATTCGTTTTTACCAATATTTCGATACTACTTCATGTTTTCTCACGATATGTGATTTGTCCTTCAAATCTCAGAATTTCGCAAATTATGCATTTTAAACAAGTTTTCTTGCATTTTGTTTTGTACTAAAAATCATCGAATTCAGCAATATTTTGACGTCTATCATCCCCTTTTCCTTTATGTGATTTAAACAAAATATCATCGAATTAAGCAATATTTTGCTGTTTTTCCTCGTTTTTGTGAATTTTCAGTTTATTGCTATTTATTCATTAAATATACGATAAAAATGATGCAAACACATAATTGATTAGAAATTAACCTTAAACACTTCATTTTCAATCAACTGTTTGTTTCTCGTTAAAATACTGAGTAAGATATTTAAAAAGGGGAGAAGTTCTTTTTTTATTGCTTATATCGACGTTTTAGCCGGATTAGAACGGTTTTACATGTACATCTTCCATAGAAAATATAAACCGAAAATCAGGAATATTTTAGTTAATTTTAATGAAAACACATTGATTTTTATAATTTGTATTGGAAGCAACATCTTTATACGACTTTTCTAGGGTCTAAAAAATACGAAACGTCGCTTTATGATTCGAAGTTAAAATCCTCAGATTTGTCATAATAATGACTTTTTCACGTTTTTCATGTTGTTTGATATTACGTAAATATATTCATTTTTTATCAATATTTCGAAACTATTTCATGTAGTATCACGATATGTGATTTGGCCTTCATATCTCAGATTTTCGGCTAACATTGCATTTTAAGCAAGTTTTCTTGCATTTTGTTTTGTACTAAAAATCATCGAATTTAGCAATATTTTGACCTTTATCATCCCCTTTTCCTTTATGTGATATAAAGAAAATATCATCGAATTAGGCCGTTTTTCCACGTTTTTGTGAATTTTCAGTTTATTGTTATTATCTCATTAAATGTACGATAAAAATTATGCAAACACATAATTGATCAGAAAATAACCTTATATACTTCGTTTTCAATCATCGTTTTGTTTCTCGTAAGATATTGAAAAGGGGAGAAGTTCTGTTTTTATTGCATATATCGACGTTTCAGCGGGATTAGAACGGTTTTACATGTACATCTTCCATCGGTAATATAAACCGAAAATCAGGAACATTTCAGTTAATTTTAATGAAAACACATTGATTTTATTCATTTGTATTGGAAGCAACATCTTTATACGTCTTTTCTAGGGTCTAAATAATACGAAACGTCGCTCTATGATTCTAAGTTAAAATCCTCAAATTTGGTATAATAATGACTTTTTTCACGTTTTTCATGTAGTTTGATATTATGTAAATATATTCATTTTTACCAATATTTCGATACTATTTCATGTAGTATCACGATATGTGCTTTGGCCTTCAAATCTCAGATTTTCGCATAATATTGCATTTTAAGCAAGTTTTCTTGCATTTTGTTTCGTACTAAAAATCATCGAATTCAGCAATATTTTGACGTTTATCATCCCATTTTCCTTTTCGTGATATAAACAAAATATCATCGAATTAGGCAATATTTTGCTGTTTTTCCACGTATTTGTGAATTTTCAGTTTATTGCTATTAATTCATTAAATATACGATAAAAATGATGCAAACACATAATTGATTATAATCAACTATTTGTTTCTCGTTAAAATACTGAGTAAGATATTGGAAAGGGGAGAAGTTCTGTTTTTATTGCATATATCGACGTTTCAGCCGGATTAGAACGATTTTACGTGTACATCTTCCATCGGTAATATAAACGGAAAATCAGGAACCTTTTAGTTAATTCTAATGAAAAATATTGATTTTTATCATTTGTATTTAAAACAACATTGTCATGTCTTTGCTTGGATCTAAATAATACGAAACCTCGCTCTATGATTTGAAGTTAAAATCCTCAAATATGGTAATATAGTGACTTTTTTCACGTTATTCATGTAGTGTGATTTTACGTATATATATTCGTTTCTACCAATATTTCGATACTACTTCATGTTTTCTCACGATATGTGATTTGGCCTTCAAATCTCAGAATTTTGCAAATTTTGCATTTTTAAGCAAGTTTTCTTGCATTTTGTTTTGTACTAAAAATCATCGAATTTAGCAATATTTTGACCTTTATCATCGCCTTTTCCTTATTGTGATATAAACAAAATATCATCGAATTAGGCCGTTTTTCCACGTTTTTGTGAATTTTCAGTTTATTGTTGATAATTCATTAAATGTACGATAAAAACACATAATTGATCAGAAAATAACCTTATATACTTCGTTTTCAATCATCTATTTGTTTCTCATTAAAATACTGAGTAAGATATTGAAAGGGGGAGAAGTTATGTTTTTATTGCATATATCGACGTTTCAGTCGGATTAGAACGGTTTTACGTGTACATCTTCCATCGGTAATATAAACGGAATATCAGGAACATTTTAGTTAATTCTAGTGAAAACACATTGATTTTTATCATTTGTATTTGAAACAACATTGTCATATGTCTTTTCTTGGATCTAAATAATACGAAACCTCGCTGTATGATTTGAAGTTAAAACCCTCAAATATGGTAATATAGTGATTTTTTTCACGTTATTCATGTTGTGTGATTTTACGTATATATATTTTTTTTTACCAATATTTCGATACTACTTCATGTTTTCTCACGATATGTGATTTGTCCTTCAAATCTCAGAATTTCGCAAATTATGCATTTTTAAACAAGTTTTCTTGCATTTTGTTTTGTACTAAAAATCATCGAATTCAGCAATATTTTGACGTTTATCATCCCCTTTTTCTTTATGTGATATAAACAAAATATCATCGAATTAGGCAATATTTTGCTGTTTTTCCTCGTTTTTGTGAATTTTCAGTTTATTGCTATTTATTCATTAAACATACGATAAAAATGATGCAAACACATAATTGATTAGAAATTAACCTTAAACACTTCATTTTCAATCAACTGTTTGTTTCTCGTTAAAATACTGAATAAGATATTTAAAAGGGGAGAAGTTCTTTTTTTATTGCATATATCGACGTTTTAGCCGGATTAGAACGGTTTTACGTGTACATCTTCCATCGAAAATATAAACCGAAAATCAGGAACATTTTAGTTAATTTTAATGAAAACACATTTTTTTTATACGTCTTTTCTAGGGTCTAAAAAAATACGAAACGTCGCTCTATGATTCGAAGTTAAAATCCTCAAATTTGGTATAATAATGACTTTTTTCACGTTTTTCATGTAGTTTGATATTACGTAAATATATTGATTTTTACCAATATTTCGATACTATTTCATGTAGTATCACGATATGTGCTTTGGCCTTCAAATCTCAGATTTTCGCATAATATTGCATTTTAAGCAAGTTTTCTTGCATTTTGTTTCGTACTAAAAATCATCGAATTCAGCAATATTTTGACGTTAATCATCCCCTTTTCCTTTATGTAATATAAACAAAATATCATCGAATTAGGCAATATTTTGCTGTTTTTCCACGTTTTTGCGAAATTTCAGTTTATTGCTATTAATTCATTAAATATACGATAAAAATGATGCAAACACATAATTGATCAGAAAATAACCTTATATAATTCGTTTTCAATCCTCTATTTGTTTCTCATTAAAATACTGAGTAAGATATTGAAAGGGGGAGAAGTTATGTTTTTATTGCATATATCGACGTTTCAGCCGGATAAGTTAAAATCCTCAAATATGGTAATATAGTGACTTTTTTCACGTTATTGATGTAGTGTGATATTACGTATATATATTTGTTTTTACCAATATTTCGATACTACTTCATGTTTTCTCACGATATGTGATTTGGCCTTCAAATCTCAGAATTTCGCAAATTTTGCATTTTTAGGCAAATTTTCTGGCATTTTGTTTTCTACTAAAAATCAACGAATTCAGCAATATTTTAACCTTCATCATTTCCTTTACGTGATTTAAACAAAATATCATCGAATTAGGCCGTTTTTCCACGTTTTTGTGAATTTTAAGTTTATCGTTATTAATTCATTAAATATACGATAAAAATTATGCAAACACATAATTGATCAGAAAATAACCTTAAATACTTTATTTTCAATCATCTATTTGTTTCTCGTTAAAATACTGAGTAAGTTATTGAAAAGGGGAGAAGTTGTGTTTTTATTGCATATATCGACGTTTCAGCCGGATTAGAACGGTTTTACGTGTACATCTTCCATCAGTAATTTAAACCGAAAATCAGGAATATTTTAGTTAATTTTAATGAAAACACATTGATTTTTATAATTTGTATTGGAAGCAACATCTTTATACGTCTTTTCTAGGGTCTAAAAAATACAAAACGTCGCTTTATGATTCGAAGTTAAAATCCTCAGATTTGTCATAATAATGACTTTTTCACGTTTTTCATGTTGTTTGATATTACGTAAATATATTCATTTTTTATCAATATTTCGATACTATTTCATGTAGTATCACGATATGTGATTTGGCCTTCATATCTCAGATTTTCGGCTAACATTGCATTTTAAGCAAGTTTTCTTGCATTTTGTTTTGTACATTTTTTGTACATTTTGTACATTTTTATACATTTATTTTGTTTTTCGAATTTAGCAATATTTTGACCTTTATCATCCCCTTTTCCTTTATGTGATATAAAGAAAATATCATCGAATTAGGCCGTTTTTCCACGTTTTTGTGAATTTTCAGTTTATTGTTATTATCTCATTAAATGTACGATAAAAATTATGCAAACACATAATTGATCAGAAAATAACCTTATATACTTCGTTTTCAATCACCTATTTGTTTCTCGTTAAATTACTGAGTAAGGTATTGAAAAGGGGAGAAGTTCTGTTTTTATTGCATATATCGACGTTTCAGCGGGATTAGAACGGTTTTACGTGTACATCTTCCATCGGTAATATAAACCGAAATCCAGGAACATTTTAGTTAATTTTAATGAAAACACATTGATTTTATTCATTTGTATTGGAAGCAACATCTTTATACGTCTTTTCTTGGGTCTAAATAATACGAAACGTCGCTCTATGATTCGAAGTTAAAATCCTCAAATTTGGTATAATAATGACTTTTTTCACGTTTTTCATGTAGTTTGATATTACGTAAATATATTCATTTTTACCAATATTTCGATACTATTTCATGTAGTATCACGATATGTGCTTTGGCCTTCAGATTTTCGCATAATATTGCATTTTAAGCAAGTTTTCTTACATTTTGTTTCGTACTAAAAATCATCGAATTTAGCAATATTTGGACGTTTATCATCCCATTTTCCTTTTGGTGATATAAACAAAATATCATCGAATTAGGCAATATTTTGCTGTTTTTCCACGTATTTGTGAATTTTCAGTTTATTGCTATTAATTCATTAAATATACGATAAAAATTATGCAAACACATAATTGATTAGAAATTAACCTTAAACACTTCATTTTCAATCAACTATTTGTTTCTCGTTAAAATACTGAGTAAGATATTGGAAAGGGGAGAAGTTCTGTTTTTATTGCAAATATCGACTTTTCAGCCGGATTAGAGCGGTTTTACGTGTACATCTTCCATCGGTTATATAAACGGAAAATCAGGAACATTTTAGTTAATTCTAATGAAAACACTTTGATTTTTATCATTTGTATTTGAAACAACATTGTCATATGTCTTTTCTTGGATCTAAATAATACGAAACCTCGCTCTATGATTTGAAGTTAAAATCCTCAAATATTGTAATATAGTGACTTTTTTCACGTTATTGATGTTGTGTGATATTACGTATATATATTTGTTTTACCAATATTTCGATACTACTTCATGTTTTCTCACGATATGTGATTTGGCCTTCAAATCTCAGAATTTCGCAAATTTTGCATTTTTAGGCAAGTTTTCTTGCATTTTGTTTTCTACTAAAAATCAACGAATTCAGCAATATTTTAACCTTAATCATTTCCTTTACGTGATTTAAACAAAATATCATCGAATTAGGCTGTTTTCCACGTTTTTGTGAATTTTAAGTTTATCGTTATTAATTCATTAAATATACGATAAAAATTATGCAAACACATAATTGATCAGAAAATAACCTTAAATACTTCATTTTCAATCATCTATTTGTTTTTCGTTAAAATACTGAGTAAGTTATTGAAAAGGGGAGAAGTTGTGTTTTTATTGCATATATCGACGTTTCAGCCGGATTAGAACGGTTTTACGTGTACATCTTCCATCAGTAATATAAACCGAAAATCAGGAATATTTTAGTTAATTTTAATGAAAACACATTGATTTTTATAATTTGTATTGGAAGCAACATCTTTATACGTCTTTTCTAGGGTCTAAAAAATACGAAACGTCGCTTTATGATTCGAAGTTAAAATCCTCAGATTTGTCATAATAATGACTTTTTCACGTTTTTCATGTTGTTTGATATTACGTAAATATATTCATTTTTTATCAATATTTCGATACTCTTTCATGTAGTATCACGATATGTGATTTGGCCTTCATATCTCAGATTTTCGGCTAACATTGCATTTTAAGCAAGTTTTCTTGCATTTTGTTTTGTACATTTTTTGTACATTTTGTTCATTTTTGTACATTTATTTTGTTTTTCGAATTTAGCAATATTTTGACCTTTATCATCCCCTTTTCCTTTATGTGATATAAAGAAAATATCATAGAATTAGGCCGTTTTTCCACGTTTTTGTGAATTTTCAGTTTATTGTTATTATCTCATTAAATGTACGATAAAAATTATGCAAACACATAATTGATCAGAAAATAACCTTATATACTTCGTTTTCAATCATCTATTTGTTTCTCGTTAAAATACTGAGTAAGATATTAAAAGGGGGGAAGTTCTGTTTTTATTGCATATATCGACGTTTCAGCGGGATTAGAACGGTTTTACGTGTACATCTTCCATCGGTAATATAAACCGAAAATCAGGAACATTTTAGTTAATTTTAATGAAAACACATTGATTTTATTCATTTGTATTGGAAGCAACATCTTTATACGTCTTTTCTAGGGTCTAAATAATACGAAACGTCGCTCTATGATTCGAAGTTAAAATCCTCAAATTTGGTATAATAATGACTTTTTTCACGTTTTTCATGTAGTTTGATATTACGTAAATATATTCATTTTTACCAATATTTCGATACTATTTCATGTAGTATCACGATATGTGCTTTGGCCTTCAGATTTTTGCATAATATTGCATTTTAAGCAAGTTTTCTTACATTTTGTTTCGTACTAAAAATCATCGAATTCAGCAATATTTTGACGTTTATCATCCCATTTTCCTTTTGGTGATATAAACAAAATATCATCGAATTAGGCAATATTTTGCTGTTTTTCGACGTATTTGTGAATTTTCAGTTTATTGCTATTAATTCATTAAATATACGATAAAAATGATGCAAACACATAATTGATTATAATCAACTATTTGTTTCTCGTTAAAATACTGAGTAAGATATTGGAAAGGGGAGAAGTTCTGTTTTTATTGCATATATCGACGTTTCAGCCGGATTAGAGCGATTTTACGTGTACATCTTCCATCGGTAATATAAACGGAAAATCAGGAACCTTTTAGTTAATTCTAATGAAAAATATTGATTT
The DNA here is from genome assembly GCF_040958095.1 of Procambarus clarkii. Classification (NCBI taxonomy): domain Eukaryota; kingdom Metazoa; phylum Arthropoda; class Malacostraca; order Decapoda; family Cambaridae; genus Procambarus; species Procambarus clarkii. The sequence goes on from NC_091181.1 coordinate 24,362,260, forward strand.
TTATCATTTGTATTTGAAACAACATTGTCATGTCTTTGCTTGGATCTAAATAATACGAAACCTCGCTCTATGATTTTAAGTTAAAATCCTCAAAATTTGGTAATATAGTGACTTTTTTCACGTTATTCATGTAGTGTGATTTTACGTATATATATTCGTTTTACCAATATTTCGATACTACTTCATGTTTTCTCACGATATGTGATTTGGCCTTCAAATCTCAGAATTTTGCAAATTTTGCATTTTTAAGAGAGTTTTCTTGCATTTTGTTTTGTACTAAAAATCATCGAATTTAGCAATATTTTGACCTTTATCATCGCCTTTTCCTTTATGTGATATAAACAAAATATCATCGAATTAGGCCGTTTTTCCACGTTTTTTGTGAATTTTCAGTTTATTGTTGATAATTCATTAAATGTACGATAAAAACACATAATTGATCAGAAAATAACCTTATATACTTCGTTTTCAATCATCTATTTGTTTCTCATTAAAATACTGAGTAAGATATTGAAAGGGGGAGAAGTTATGTTTTTATTGCATATATCGACGTTTCAGCCGGATTAGAACGGTTTTACGTGTACATCTTCCATCGGTAATATAAACGGAATATCAGGAACATTTTAGTTAATTCTAGTGAAAACACATTGATTTTTATCATTTGTATTTGAAACAACATTGTCATATGTCTTTTCTTGGATCTAAATAATACGAAACCTCGCTGTATGATTTGAAGTTAAAACCCTCAAATATGGTAATATAGTGAATTTTTTCACGTTATTCATGTAGTGTGATTTTACGTATATATATTCGTTTTTACCAATATTTCGATACTACTTCATGTTTTCTCACGATATGTGATTTGTCCTTCAAATCTCAGAATTTCGCAAATTATGCATTTTTAAACAAGTTTTCTTGCATTTTGTTTTGTACTAAAAATCATCGAATTCAGCAATATTTTGACGTTTATCATCCCCTTTTTCTTTATGTGATATAAACAAAATATCATCGAATTAGGCAATATTTTGCTGTTTTTCCTCGTTTTTGTGAATTTTCAGTTTATTGCTATTTATTCATTAAATATACGATAAAAATGATGCAAACACATAATTGATTAGAAATTAACCTTAAACACTTCATTTTCAATCAACTGTTTGTTTCTCGTTAAAATACTGAGTAAGATATTTAAAAGGGGAGAAGATCTATTTTTATTGCATATATCGACGTTTCAGCCGGATTAGAACGGTTTTCCGTGTACATCTTCCATCGGTAATATAAACGGAAAATCAGGAACCTTTTAGTTAATTCTAATGAAAAATATTGATTTTTATCATTTGTATTTTAAACAACATTGTCATATGTCTTTTCTTGGATCTAAATAATACGAAACCTCGCTCTATGATTTGAAGTTAAAATCCTCAAATATTGTAATATAGTGACTTTTTTCACGTTATTGATGTTGTGTGATATTACGTATATATATTTGTTTTTACCAATATTTCGATACTACTTCATGTTTTCTCACGATATGTGATTTGGCCTTCAAATCTCAGAATTTCGCAAATTTTGCATTTTTAGGCAAGTTTTCTTGCATTTTGTTTTCTACTAAAAATCAACGAATTCAGCAATATTTTAACCTTAATCATTTCCTTTACGTGATTTAAACAAAATATCATCGAATTAGGCTGCTTTCCACGTTTTTGTGAATTTTAAGTTTATCGTTATTAATTCATTAAATATACGATAAAAATTATGCAAACTCATAATTGATCAGAAAATAACCTTAAATACTTCATTTTCAATCATCTATTTGTTTTTCGTTAAAATACTGAGTAAGTTATTGAAAAGGGGAGAAGTTGTGTTTTTATTGCATATATCGACGTTTCAGCCGGATTAGAACGGTTTTACGTGTACATCTTCCATCAGTAATATAAACCGAAAATCAGGAATATTTTAGTTAATTTTAATGAAAACACATTGATTTTTATAATTTGTATTGGAAGCAACATCTTTATACGTCTTTTCTAGGGTCTAAAAAATACGAAACGTCGCTTTATGATTCGAAGTTAAAATCCTCAGATTTGTCATAATAATGACTTTTTCACGTTTTTCATGTTGTTTGATATTACGTAAATATATTCATTTTTTATCAATATTTCGATACTATTTCATGTAGTATCAAGATATGTGATTTGGCCTTCATATCTCAGATTTTCGGCTAACATTGCATTTTAAGCAAGTTTTCTTGCATTTTGTTTTGTACATTTTTTATACATTTTGTACATTTTTGTACATTTATTTTGTTTTTCGAATTTAGCAATATTTTGACCTTTATCATCCCCTTTTCCTTTATGTGATATAAAGAAAATATCATCGAATTAGGCCGTTTTTCCACGTTTTTGTGAATTTTCAGTTTATTGTTATTATCTCATTAAATGTACGATAAAAATTATGCAAACACATAATTGATCAGAAAATAACCTTATATACTTCGTTTTCAATCACCTATTTGTTTCTCGTTAAAATACTGAGTAAGATATTGAAAAGGGGAGAAGTTCTGTTTTTATTGCAAATATCGACTTTTCAGCCGGATTAGAGCGGTTTTACGTGTACATCTTCCATCGGTTATATAAACGGAAAATCAGGAACATTTTAGTAAATTCTAATGAAAACACTTTGATTTTTATCATTTGTATTTGAAACAACATTGTCATATGTCTTTTCTTGGATCTAAATAATACGAAACCTCGCTCTATGATTTGAAGTTAAAATCCTCAAATATGGTAATATAGTGACTTTTTTCACGTTATTGATGTTGTGTGATATTACGTATATATATTTGTTTTTACCAATATTTCGATACTACTTCATGTTTTCTCACGATATGTGATTTGGCCTTCAAATCTCAAAATTTAGCAAATTTTGCATTTTTAGGCAAGTTTTCTTGCATTTTGTTTTCTACTAAAAATCAACGAATTCAGCAATATTTCAACCTTAATCATTTCCTTTACGTGATTTAAACAAAATATCATCGAATTAGGCTGTTTTTCCACGTTTTTGTGAATTTTAAGTTTATCGTTATTAATTCATTAAATATACGATAAAAATTATGCAAACACATAATTGATCAGAAAATAACCTTAAATACTTCATTTTCAATCATCTATTTGTTTTTCGTTAAAATACTGAGTAAGTTATTGAAAAGGGGAGAAGTTGTGTTTTTATTGCATATATCGACGTTTCAGCCGGATTAGAACGGTTTTACGTGTACATCTTCCATCAGTAATATAAACCGAAAATCAGGAATATTTTAGTTAATTTTAATGAAAACACATTGATTTTTATAATTTGTATTGGAAGCAACATCTTTATACGTCTTTTCTAGGGTCTAAAAAATACGAAACGTCGCTTTATGATTCGAAGTTAAAATCCTCAGATTTGTCATAATAATGACTTTTTCACGTTTTTCATGTTGTTTGATATTACGTAAATATATTCATTTTTTATCAATATTTCGATACTATTTCATGTAGTATCACGATATGTGATTTGACCTTCATATCTCAGATTTTCGGCTAACATTGCATTTTAAGCAAGTTTTCTTGCATTTTGTTTTGTACATTTTTTGTACATTTTGTACATTTTTGTACATTTATTTTGTTTTTCGAATTTAGCAATATTTTGACCTTTATCATCCCCTTTTCCTTTATGTGATATAAAGAAAATATCATCGAATTAGGCCGTTTTTCCACGTTTTTGTGAATTTTCAGTTTATTGTTATTATCTCATTAAATGTACGATAAAAATTATGCAAACACATAATTGATCAGAAAATAACCTTATATACTTCGTTTTCAATCACCTATTTGTTTCTCGTTAAAATACTGAGTAAGATATTGAAAAGGGGAGAAGTTCTGTTTTTATTGCATATATCGACCTTTCAGCGGGATTAGAACGGTTTTACGTTTTTACTTCCATCGGTAATATAAACCGAAATCCAGGAACATTTTAGTTAATTTTAATGAAAACACATTGATTTTATTCATTTGTATTGGAAGCAACATCTTTATACGTCTTTTCTAGGGTCTAAATAATACGAAACGTCGCTCTATGATTCGAAGTTAAAATCCTCAAATTTGGTATAATAATGACTTTTTTCACGTTTTTCATGTAGTTTGATATTACGTAAATATATTCATTTTTACCAATATTTCGATACTATTTCATGTAGTATTATGATATGTGCTTTGACCTTCAGATTTTCGCATAATATTGCATTTTAAGCAAGTTTTCTTACATTTTGTTTCGTACTAAAAATCATCGAATTTAGCAATATTTTGACGTTTATCATCCCATTTTCCTTTTGGTGATATAAACAAAATATCATCGAATTAGGCAATATTTTGCTGTTTTTCCACGTATTTGTGAATTTTCAGTTTATTGCTATTAATTCATTAAATATACGTAAAAATTATGCAAACACATAATTGATTAGAAATTAACCTTAAACACTTCATTTTCAATCAACTATTTGTTTCTCGTTAAAATACTGAGTAAGATATTGGAAAGGGGAGAAGTTCTGTTTTTATTGCAAATATCGACTTTTCAGCCGGATTAGAGCGGTTTTACTTGTACATCTTCCATCGGTTATATAAACGGAAAATCAGGAACATTTTAGTAAATTCTAATGAAAACACTTTGATTTTTATCATTTGTATTTGAAAAAACATTGTCATATGTCTTTTCTTGGATCTAAATAATACGAAACCTCGCTCTATGATTTGAAGTTAAAATCCTCAAATATGGTAATATAGTGACTTTTTTCACGTTATTGATGTTGTGTGATATTACGTATATATATTTGTTTTTACCAATATTTCGATACTACTTCATGTTTTCTCACGATATGTGATTTGGCCTTCAAATCTCAAAATTTCGCAAATTTTGCATTTTTAGGCAAGTTTTCTTGCATTTTGTTTTCTACTAAAAATCAACGAATTCAGCAATATTTCAACCTTAATCATTTCCTTTACGTGATTTAAACAAAATATCATCGAATTAGGCTGTTTTTCCACGTTTTTGTGAATTTTAAGTTTATCGTTATTAATTCATTAAATATACGATAAAAATTATGCAAACACATAATTGATCAGAAAATAACCTTAAATACTTCATTTTCAATCATCTATTTGTTTTTCGTTAAAATACTGAGTAAGTTATTGAAAAGGGGAGAAGTTGTGTTTTTATTGCATATATCGACGTTTCAGCCGGATTAGAACGGTTTTACGTGTACATCTTCCATCAGTAATATAAACCGAAAATCAGGAATATTTTAGTTAATTTTAATGAAAACACATTGATTTTTATAATTTGTATTGGAAGCAACATCTTTATACGTCTTTTCTAGGGTCTAAAAAATACGAAACGTCGCTTTATGATTCGAAGTTAAAATCCTCAGATTTGTCATAATAATGACTTTTTCACGTTTTTCATGTTGTTTGATATTACGTAAATATATTCATTTTTTATCAATATTTCGATACTATTTCATGTAGTATCACGATATGTGATTTGACCTTCATATCTCAGATTTTCGGCTAACATTGCATTTTAAGCAAGTTTTCTTGCATTTTGTTTTGTACATTTTTTGTACATTTTGTACATTTTTGTACATTTATTTTGTTTTTCGAATTTAGCAATATTTTGACCTTTATCATCCCCTTTTCCTTTATGTGATATAAAGAAAATATCATAGAATTAGGCCGTTTTTCCACGTTTTTGTGAAATTTCAGTTTATTGTTATTATCTCATTAAATGTACGATAAAAATTATGCAAACACATAATTGATCAGAAAATAACCTTATATACTTCGTTTTCAATCATCTATTTGTTTCTCGTTAAAATACTGAGTAAGATTTTGAAAAGGGGAGAAGTTCTGTTTTTATTGCATATATCGACGTTTCAGCCGGATTAGAGCGATTTTACGTGTACATCTTCCATCGGTAATATAAACCGAAAATCAGGAACATTTTAGTTAATTTTAATGAAAACACATTGATTTTATTCATTTGTATTGGAAGCAACATCTTTATACGTCTTTTATAGGGTCTAAATAATACGAAACGTCGCTCTATGATTCGAAGTTAAAATCCGCAAATTTGGTATAATAATGACTTTTTTCACGTTTTTCATGTAGTTTGATATTACGTAAATATATTCATTTTTACCAATATTTCGATACTACTTCATGTTTTCTCACGATATGTGATTTGGCCTTCAAATCTCAGAATTTTGCAAATTTTGCATTTTTAAGCAAGTTTTCTTGCATTTTGTTTTGTACTAAAAATCATCGAATTTAGCAATATTTTGACCTTTATCATCGCCTTTTCCTTTATGTGATATAAACAAAATATCATCGAATTAGGCCGTTTTTTCCACGTTTTTGTGAATTTTCAGTTTATTGTTGATAATTCATTAACTTCGTTTTCAATCATCAATTTGTTTCTCATTAAAATACTGAGTAAGATATTGAAAGGGGAGAAGTTATGTTTTTATTGCATATATCGACGTTTCAGCCGGATTAGAACGGTTTTACGTGTACATCTTCCATCGGTAATATAAACGGAATATCAGGAACATTTTAGTTAATTCTAGTGAAAACACATTGATTTTTATCATTTGTATTTGAAACAACATTGTCATATGTCTTTTCTTGGATCTAAATAATACGAAACCTCGCTGTATGATTTGAAGTTAAAACCCTCAAATATGGTAATATAGTGAATTTTTTCACGTTATTCATGTAGTGTGATTTTACGTATATATATTCGTTTTTACCAATATTTCGATACTACTTCATGTTTTCTCACGATATGTGATTTGTCCTTCAAATCTCAGAATTTCGCAAATTATGCATTTTTAAACAAGTTTTCTTGCATTTTGTTTTGTACTAAAAATCATCGAATTCAGCAATATTTTGATGTTTATCATCCCCTTTTTCTTTATGTGATATAAACAAAATATCATCGAATTAGGCAATATTTTGCTGTTTTTCCTCGTTTTGTGAATTTTCAGTTTATTGCTATTTATTCATTAAATATACGATAAAAATGATGCAAACACATAATTGATTTGAAATTAACCTTAAACACTTCATTTTCAATCAACTGTTTGTTTCTCGTTAAAATACTGAGTAAGATATTTAAAAGGAGAGAAGTTCTTTTTTATTGCATATATCGACGTTTTAGCCGGATTAGAACGGTTTTACGTGTACATCTTCCATCGAAAATATAAACCGAAAATCAGGAACATTTTAGTTAATTTTAATGAAAACACATTTTTTTTATACGTCTTTTCTAGGGTCTAAAAAAATACGAAACGTCGCTCTATGCTTCGAAGTTAAAATCCTCAAATTTGGTATAATAATGACTTTTTCACGTTTTTCATGTAGTTTGATATTACGTAAATATATTGATTTTTACCAATATTTCGATACTATTTCATGTAGTATCACGATATGTGCTTTGGCCTTCAAATCTGAGATTTTCGCATAATATTGCATTTTAAGCAAGTTTTCTTGCATTTTGTTTCGTACTAAAAATCATCGAATTCAGCAATATTTTGACGTTAATCATCCCCTTTTCCTTTATGTTATATAAACAAAATATCATCGAATTAGGCAATATTTTGCTGTTTTTCCACGTTTTTGCGAAATTTCAGTTTATTGCTATTAATTCATTAAATATACGATAAAAATGATGCAAACACATAATTGATTAGAAATTAACCTTAAACACTTCATTTTCAATCAACTATTTGTTTCACGTTAAAATACTGAGTAAGATATTGGCAAGGGGAGAAGATCTATTTTTATTGCATATATCGACGTTTCAGCCGGATTAGAGCGGTTTTACGTGTACATCTTCCATCGGTAATATAAACGGAAAATCAGGAACCTTTTAGTTAATTCTAATGAAAAATATTGATTTTTATCATTTGTATTTTAAACAACATTGTCATGTCTTTGCTTGGATCTAAATAATACGAAACCTCGCTGTAGGATTTGAAGTTAAAATCCTCAAATATGGTAATATAGTGACTTTTTTCACGTTATTGATGTAGTGTGATATTACGTATATATATTTGTTTTTACCAATATTTCGATACTACTTCATGTTTTCTCACGATATGTGATTTGGCCTTCAAATCTCAGAATTTCGCAAATTTTGCATTTTTAGGCAAGTTTTCTGGCATTTTGTTTTCTACTAAAAATCAACGAATTCAGCAATATTTTAACCTTTATCATTTCCTTTACGTGATTTAAACAAAATATCATCGAATTAGGCCGTTTTTCCACGTTTTTGTGAATTTTAAGTTTATCGTTATTAATTCATTAAATATACGATAAAAATTATGCAAACACATAATTGATCAGAAAATAACCTTAAATACTTCATTTTCAATCATCTATTTGTTTCTCGTTAAAATACTGAGTAAGTTATTGAAAAGGGGAGAAGTTGTGTTTTTATTGCATATATTGACGTTTCAGCCGGATTAGAACGGTTTTACGTGTACATCTTCCATCAGTAATATAAACCGAAAATCAGGAATATTTTAGTTAATTTTAATGAAAACACATTGATTTTTATAATTTGTATTGGAAGCAACATCTTTATACGTCTTTTCTGGGGTCTAAAAAATACGAAACGTCGCTTTATGATTCGAAGTTAAAATCCTCAGATTTGTCATAATAATGACTTTTTCACGTTTTTCATGTTGTTTGATATTACGTAAATATATTCATTTTTTATCAATATTTTGATACTATTTCATGTAGTATCACGATATGTGATTTGGCCTTCATATCTCAGATTTTCGGCTAACATTGCATTTTAAGCAAGTTTTCTTGCATTTTGTTTTGTACATTTTTTGTACATTTTGTACATTTTTGTACATTTATTTTGTTTTTCGAATTTAGCAATATTTTGACCTTTATCATCCCCTTTTCCTTTATGTGATATAAAGAAAATATCATAGAATTAGGCCGTTTTTCCACGTTTTTGTGAATTTTCAGTTTATTGTTATTATCTCATTAAATGTACGATAAAATTATGCAAACACATAATTGATCAGAAAATAACCTTATATACTTCGTTTTCAATCACCTATTTGTTTCTCGTTAAAATACTGAGTAAGATATTGAAAAGGGGAGAAGTTGTGTTTTTATTGCATATATCAACGTTTCAGCGGGATTAGAACGGTTTTACGTGTACATCTTCCATCGGTAATATAAACCGAAATCCAGGAACATTTTAGTTAATTTTAATGAAAACACATTGATTTTATTCATTTGTATTGGAAGCAACATCTTTATACGTCTTTTCTAGGGTCTAAATAATACGAAACGTCGCTCTATGATTCGAAGTTAAAATCCTCAAATTTGGTATAATAATGACTTTTTTCACGTTTTTCATGTAGTTTGATATTACGTAAATATATTCATTTTTACCAATATTTCGATACTATTTCATGTAGTATCACGATATGTGCTTTGGCCTTCAGATTTTCGCATAATATTGCATTTTAAGCAAGTTTTCTTACATTTTGTTTCGTACTAAAAATCATCGAATTTAGCAATATTTTTACGTTTATCATCCCATTTTCCTTTTGGTGATATAAACAAAATATCATCGAATTAGGCAATATTTTGCTGTTTTTCCACGTATTTGTGAATTTTCAGTTTATTGCTATTAATTCATTAAATATACGATAAAAATTATGCAAACACATAATTGATTAGAAATTAACCTTAAACACTTCATTTTCAATCAACTATTAGTTTCTCGTTAAAATACTGAGTAAGATATTGGAAAGGGGAGAAGTTCTGTTTTTATTGCAAATATCGACTTTTCAGCCGGATTAGAGCGGTTTTACGTGTACATCTTCCATCGGTTATATAAACGGAAAATCAGGAACATTTTAGTTAATTCTAATGAAAACACTTTGATTTTTATCATTTGTATTTGAAACAACATTGTCATATGTCTTTTCTTGGATCTAAATAATACGAAACCTCGCTCTATGATTTGAAGTTAAAATCCTCAAATATTGTAATATAGTGACTTTTTTCACGTTATTGATGTTGTGTGATATTACGTATATATATTTGTTTTTACCAATATTTCGATACTACTTCATGTTTTCTCACGATATGTGATTTGGCCTTCAAATCTCAGAATTTCGCAAATTTTGCATTTTTAGGCAAGTTTTCTTGCATTTTGTTTTCTACTAAAAATCAACGAATTCAGCAATATTTTAACCTTAATCATTTCCTTTACGTGATTTAAACAAAATATCATCGAATTAGGCTGTTTCCACGTTTTTGTGAATTTTAAGTTTATCGTTATTAATTCATTAAATATACGATAAAAATTATGCAAACACATAATTGATCAGAAAATAACCTTAAATGCTTCAATTTCAATCATCTATTTGTTTTTCGTTAAAATACTGAGTAAGTTATTGAAATGGGGAGAAGTTGTGTTTTTATTGCATATATCGACGTTTCAGCAGGATTAGAACGGTTTTACGTGTACATCTTCCATCAGTAATATAAACCGAAAATCAGGAATATTTTAGTTAATTTTAATGAAAACACATTGATTTTTATAATTTGTATTGGAAGCAACATCTTTATACGTCTTTTCTGGGGTCTAAAAAATACGAAACGTCGCTTTATGATTCGAAGTTAAAATCCTCAGATTTGTCATAATAATGACTTTTTCACGTTTTTCATGTTGTTTGATATTACGTAAATATATTCATTTTTTATCAATATTTTGATACTATTTCATGTAGTATCACGATATGTGATTTGGCCTTCATATCTCAGATTTTCGGCTAACATTGCATTTTAAGCAAGTTTTCTTGCATTTTGTTTTGTACATTTTTTGTACATTTTGTACATTTTTGTACATTTATTTTGTTTTTCGAATTTAGCAATATTTTGACCTTTATCATCCCCTTTTCCTTTATGTGATATAAAGAAAATATCATAGAATTAGGCCGTTTTTCCACGTTTTTGTGAATTTTCAGTTTATTGTTATTATCTCATTAAATGTACGATAAAAATTATGCAAACACATAATTGATCAGAAAATAACCTTATATACTTCGTTTTCAATCACCTATTTGTTTCTCGTTAAAATACTGAGTAAGATATTGAAAAGGGGAGAAGTTGTGTTTTTATTGCATATATCGACGTTTCAGCGGGATTAGAACGGTTTTACGTGTACATCTTCCATCGGTAATATAAACCGAAATCCAGGAACATTTTAGTTAATTTTAATGAAAACACATTGATTTTATTCATTTGTATTGGAAGCAACATCTTTATACGTCTTTTCTAGGGTCTAAATAATACGAAACGTCGCTCTATGATTCGAAGTTAAAATCCTCAAATTTGGTATAATAATGACTTTTTTCACGTTTTTCATGTAGTTTGATATTACGTAAATATATTCATTTTTACCAATATTTCGATACTATTTCATGTAGTATCACGATATGTGCTTTGGCCTTCAGATTTTCGCATAATATTGCATTTTAAGCAAGTTTTCTTACATTTTGTTTCGTACTAAAAATCATCGAATTTAGCAATATTTTTACGTTTATCATCCCATTTTCCTTTTGGTGATATAAACAAAATATCATCGAATTAGGCAATATTTTGCTGTTTTTCCACGTATTTGTGAATTTTCAGTTTATTGCTATTAATTCATTAAATATACGATAAAAATTATGCAAACACATAATTGATTAGAAATTAACCTTAAACACTTCATTTTCAATCAACTATTTGTTTCTCGTTAAAATACTGAGTAAGATATTGGAAAGGGGAGAAGTTCTGTTTTTATTGCAAATATCGACTTTTCAGCCGGATTAGAGCGGTTTTACGTGTACATCTTCCATCGGTTATATAAACGGAAAATCAGGAACATTTTAGTTAATTCTAATGAAAACACTTTGATTTTTATCATTTGTATTTGAAACAACATTGTCATATGTCTTTTCTTGGATCTAAATAATACGAAACCTCGCTCTATGATTTGAAGTTAAAATCCTCAAATATTGTAATATAGTGACTTTTTTCACGTTATTGATGTTTGTGTGATATTACGTATATATATTTGTTTTTACCAATATTTCGATACTACTTCATGTTTTCTCACGATATGTGATTTGGCTTTTCAAATCTCAGAATTTCGCAAATTTTGCATTTTTAGGCAAGTTTTCTTGCATTTTGTTTTCTACTAAAAAATCAACGAATTCAGCAATATTTTAACCTTAATCATTTCCTTTACGTGATTTAAACAAAATATCATCGAATTAGGCTGTTTTCCACGTTTTTGTGAATTTTAAGTTTATCGTTATTAATTCATTAAATATACGATAAAAATTATGCAAACACATAATTGATCAGAAAATAACCTTAAATACTTCATTTTCAATCATCTATTTGTTTTTCGTTAAAATACTGAGTAAGTTATTGAAAAGGGGAGAAGTTGTATTTTTATTGCATATATCGACGTTTCAGCCGGATTAGAACGGTTTTACGTGTACATCTTCCATCAGTAATATAAACCGAAAATCAGGAATATTTTAGTTAATTTTAAATGAAAACACATTGATTTTTATAATTTGTATTGGAAGCAACATCTTTATACGTCTTTTCTGGGGTCTAAAAAATACGAAACGTCGCTTTATGATTCGAAGTTAAAATCCTCAGATTTGTCATAATAATGACTTTTTCACGTTTTTCATGTTGTTTGATATTACGTAAATATATTCATTTTTTATCAATATTTCGATACTATTTCATGTAGTATCACGATATGTGATTTGGCCTTCATATCTCAGATTTTCGGCTAACATTGCATTTTAAGCAAGTTTTCTTGCATTTTGTTTTGTACATTTTTTGTACATTTTGTTCATTTTTGTACATTTATTTTGTTTTTCGAATTTAGCAATATTTTGACCTTTATCATCCCCTTTCCTTTATGTGATATAAAGAAAATATCATAGAATTAGGCCGTTTTTCCACGTTTTTGTGAATTTTTAGTTTATTGTTATTATCTCATTAAATGTACGATAAAAATTATGCAAACACATAATTGATCAGAAAATAACCTTATATACTTCGTTTTCAATCATCTATTTGTTTCTCGTTAAAATACTGAGTAAGATATTAAAAGGGGGGAAGTTCTGTTTTTATTGCATATATCGACGTTTCAAGCGGGATTAGAAACGGTTTTACGTGTACATCTTCCATCGGTAATATAAACCGAAAATCAGGAACATTTTAGTTAATTTTAATGAAAACACCATTGATTTTATTCATTTGTATTGGAAGCAACATCTTTATACGTCTTTTCTAGGGTCTAAATAATACGAAACGTCGCTCTATGATTCGAAGTTAAAATCCTCAAATTTGGTATAATAATGACTTTTTTCACGTTTTTCATGTAGTTTGATATTATGTAAATATATTCATTTTAACCAATATTTCGATACTATTTCATGTAGTATCACGATATGTGCTTTGGCCTTCAAATCTCAGATTTTCGCATAATATTGCATTTTAAGCAAGTTTTCTTGCATTTTGTTTCGTACTAAAAATCATCGAATTCAGCAATATTTTGACGTTTATCATCCCATTTTCCTTTTGGTGATATAAACAAAATATCATCGAATTAGGCAATATTTTGCCTAATATATTCATCGGTAATATAAACGGAAAATCAGGAACCTTTTAGTTAATTCTAATGAAAAATATTGATTTTTATCATTTGTATTTGAAACAACATTGTCATGTCTTTGCTTGGATCTAAATAATACGAAACCTCGCTCTATGATTTGAAGTTAAAATCCTCAAAATTTGGTAATATAGTGACTTTTTTCACGTTATTCATGTAGTGTGATTTTACGTATATATATTCGTTTTTACCAATATTTCGATACTACTTCATGTTTTCTCACGATATGTAATTTGGCCTTCAAATCTCAGAATTTTGCAAATTTTGCATTTTTAAGGAAGTTTTCTTGCATTTTGTTTTCTACTAAAAATCATCGAATTTAGCAATATTTTGACCTTTATCATCGCCTTTTCCTTTATGTGATATAAACAAAATATCATCGAATTAGGCCGTTTTTCCACGTTTTTTGTGAATTTTCAGTTTATTGTTGATAATTCATTAAATGTACGATAAAAACACATAATTGATCAGAAAATAACCTTATATACTTCGTTTTCAATCATCTATTTGTTTCTCATTAAAATACTGAGTAAGATATTGAAAGGGGGAGAAGTTATGTTTTTATTGCATATATCGACGTTTCAGCCGGATTAGAACGGTTTTACGTGTACATCTTCCATCGGTAATATAAACGGAATATCAGGAACATTTTAGTTAATTCTAGTGAAAACACATTGATTTTTATCATTTGTATTTGAAACAACATTGTCATATGTCTTTTCTTGGATCTAAATAATACGAAACCTCGCTGTATGATTTGAAGTTAAAACCCTCAAATATGGTAATATAGTGAATTTTTTCTCGTTATTCATGTAGTGTGATTTTACGTATATATATTCGTTTTTACCAATATTTCGATACTACTTCATGTTTTCTCACGATATGTGATTTGTCCTTCAAATCTCAGAATTTCGCAAATTATGCATTTTTAAACAAATTTTCTTGCATTTTGTTTTGTACTAAAAATCATCGAATTCAGCAATATTTTGACGTTTATCATCCCCCTTTTTCTTTATGTGATATAAACAAAATATCATCGAATTAGGCAATATTTTGCTGTTTTTCCTCGTTTTTGTGAATTTTCAGTTTATTGCTATTTATTCATTAAATATACGATAAAAATGATGCAAACACATAATTGATTAGAAATTAACCTTAAACACTTCATTTTCAATCAACTGTTTGTTTCTCGTTAAAATACTGAGTAAGATATTCAAAAGGGGAGAAGATCTATTTTTATTGCATAATAAAAGTCAAAATATTGCTAAATTCGATGATTTTTAGTACAAAACAAAATGCAAGAAAACTTGCTTAAAATGCAATGTTAGCCGAAAATCTGAGATATGAAGGCCAAATCACATATCGTGATACTACATGAAATAGTATCGAAATATTGATAAAAATGAATATATTTACGTAATATTAAACAACATGAAAAACGTGAAAAAGTCATTATTATGACAAATCTGAGGATTTTCACTTCGAATCATAAAGCGACGTTTCGTATTTTTTAGACCCTAGAAAAGACGTATAAAGATGTTGCTTCCAATACAAAATTATAAAAATCAATGTGTTTTCATTAAAATTAACTAAAATATTCCTGATTTCGGTTTATATTACTGATGGAAGATGTACACGTAAAACCGTTCTAATCCGGCTGAAACGTCGATATATGCAATAAAAACAGAACTTCTCCCCTTTCAATAACTTACTCAGTATTTTAACGAGAAACAAATAGATGATTGAAAATGAAGTATTTAAGGTTATTTTCTGATCAATTATGTGTTTGCATAATTTTTATCGTATATTTAATGAATTAATAACGATAAACTGAAAATTCACAAAAAACGTGGAAAAAACGGCCTAATTCGATGATATTTTGTTTAAATCACGTAAAGGAAATGATAAAGGTTAAAATATTGCTGAATTCGTTGATTTTTAGTAGAAAACAAAATGCAAGAAAACTTGCCTAAAAATGCAAAATTTGCGAAATTCTGAGATTTGAAGGCCAAATCACTTATCGTGAGAAAACATGAAGTAGTATCGAAATATTGGTAAAAACAAATATATATACGTAATATCACACTACATCAATAACGTGAAAAAAAGTCACTATATTACCATATTTGAGGATTTTAACTTCAAATCATAGAGCGAGGTTTCGTATTATTTAGATCCAAGAAAAGACATATGACAATGTTGTTTCAAATACAAATGATAAAAATCAAAGTGTTTTCATTAGAATTAACTAAAATGTTCCTGATTTTCCGTTTATATAACCGATGGAAGATGTACACGTAAAACCGCACTAATCCGGCTGAAAAGTCGATATTTGCAATAAAAACAGAACTTCTTTCCCTTTCCAATATCTTTCTCAGTATTTTAACGAGAAACAAATAGTTGATTGAAATGAAGTGTTTAAGGTTAATTTCTAATCAATTATGTGTTTGCATAATTTTTATCGTATACTTAATGAATTAATAGCAATAAACTGAAAATTCAGAAATACGTGGAAAAACAGCAAAATATTGCCTAATACGATGATATTTTGTTTATATCACCAAAAGGAAAATGGGATGATAAACGTCAAAATATTGCTAAATTCGATGATTTTCAGTACGAAACAAAATGCAAGAAAACTTGCTTAAAATGCAATATTATGCGAAAATCTGAAGGCCAAAGCACATATCGTGATACTACATGAAATAGTATCGAAATATTGGTAAAAATGAATATATTTACGTAATATATGAAAAACGTGAAAAAAAGACATAATTATACCAAATTTGAGGATTTTAACTTCGAATCATAGAGCGACGTTTCGTATTATTTAGACCTAGAAAAAACGTATAAAGATGTTGCTTCCAATACAAATGAATAAAATCAATGTGTTTTCATTAAAATTAACTAAAATGTTCCTGATTTTCGGTTTATATTACCGATGGAAGATGTACACGTAAAAACCGTTCTAATCCCGCTGAAACGTCGATATATGCAATAAAAACAGAACTTCTCCCCTTTTCAATATCTTACTCAGTATTTTAACGAGAAACAAATAGATGATTAAAAACGAAGTATATAAGGTTATTTTCTGATCAATTATGTGTTTGCATAATTTTTATCGTACATTTAATGAGATAATAACAATAAACTGAAAATTCACAAAAACGTGGAAAAACGGCCTAATTCGATGATATTTTCTTCATATCACATAAAGGAAAAGGGGATGATAAAGGTCAAAATATTGCTAAATTCGATGATTTTTAGTACAAAACAAAATGCAAGAAAACTTGCTTGAAATGCAATGTTAGCCGAAAATCTGAGATATGAAGGCCAAATCACATATCGTGATACTACATGAAATAGTATCGAAATATTGATAAAAAATGAATATATTTACGTAATATCAAACAACATGAAAAACGTGAAAAAGTCATTATTATGACAAATCTGAGGATTTTAACTTCGAATCATAAAGCGACGGTTCGTATTTTTTAGACCCTAGAAAAGACGAATAAAGATGTTGCTTCCAATACAAATTATAAAAATCAATGTGTTTTCATTAAAATTAACTAAAATATTCCTGATTTCGGTTTATATTACCGATGGAAGATATACACGTAAACCGCTCAAATCCGGCTGAAACGTCGATATATGCAATAAAAACAGAACTTCTCCCCTTTTCAATAACTTACTCAGTATTTTAACGAGAAACAATAGATGATTGAAAATGAAGTATTTAAGTTTATTTTCTGATCAATTATGTGTTTGCATAATTTTTATCGTATATTTAATGAATTAATAACGATAAACTTAAAATTCACAAAAACGTGGAAAAAAAGGCCTAATTCGATGATATTTTGTTTAAATCACGTAAAGGAAATGATAAAGGTTAAAATATTGCTGAATTCGTTGATTTTTAGTATAAAACAAAATGCAAGAAAACTTGCCTAAAAATGCAAAATTTGCAAAATTCTGAGATTTGAAGGCCAAATCACATATCGTGAGAAAACATGAAGTAGTATCGAATATTGGTAAAAACAAAATATATATACGTAATATCACACTACATCAATAACGTGAAAAAAGTCACTATATTACCATATTTGAGGATTTTAACTTCAAATCATAGAGCGAGGTTTCGTATTATTTAGATCCAAGAAAGACATATGACAATGTTGTTTCAAATACAAATGATAAAAATCAAAGTGTTTTCATTAGAATTAACTAAAATGTTCCTGATTTTCCGTTTATATAACCGATGGAAGATGTACACGTAAAACCGCTCTAATCCGGCTGAAAAGTCGATATTACAATAAAACAGAACTTCTCCCCTTTCCAATATCTTACTCAGTATTTTAACGAGAAACAAATAGTTGATTGAAAATGAAGTGTTTAAGGTTACTTTCTAATCAATTATGTGTTTGCATAATTTTTATCGTATATTTAATGAATTAATAGCAATAAACTGAAAATTCACAATACGTGGAAAAACATTGCCTAATTCGATGATATTTTGTTATATCACCAAAAGGAAAATGGGATGATAAACGTCAAAATATTGCTAAATTCGATGATTTTTAGTACGAAACAAAATGTAACAAAACTTGCTTAAAATGCAATATTATGCAAAAATCTGAAGGCCAAAGCACATATCGTGATACTACATGAAATAGTATCGAAATATTGGTAAAAATGAAATATATTTACGTAATATCAAACTACATGAAAACGTGAAAAAAAGTCATTATTATACCAAATTTGAGGATTTTAACTTCGAATCATAGAGCGACGTTTCGTATTATTTAGACCCTAGAAAAGACGTATAAAGATGTTGCTTCCAATACAAATGAATAAAATCAATGTGTTTTCATTAAAATTAACTAAAATGTTCCTGATTTTCGGTTTATACTACCGATGGAAGATGTACACGTAAACCGTTTCTAATCCGCTGAAACGTCGATATATGCAATAAAAACAGAACTTCTCCCCTTTTCAATATCTTACTCAGTATTTTAACGAGAAACAAATAGATGATTGAAAACGAAGTATATAAGGTTATTTTCTGATCAATTATGTGTTTGCATAATTTTTATCGTACATTTAATGAGATAATAACAATAAACTGAAAATTCACAAAAACGTGGAAAAACGGCCTAATTCTATGATATTTTCTTTATATCACATAAAGGAAAAGGGGTATGATAAAGGTCAAAATATTGCTAATTCGAAAAAACAAAATAAATGTACAAAAAATGTACAAAATGTACAAAAAATGTACAAAACAAAATGCAAGAAAACTTGCTTAAAATGCAATGTTAGCCGAAAATCTGAGATATGAAGGCCAAATCACATATCGTGATACTACATGAAATAGTATCGAAATATTGATAAAAAATGAATATATTTACGTAATATCAAAACAACATGAAAAACGTGAAAAAGTCATTATTATGACAAATCTGAGGATTTTAACTTCGAATCATAAAGCGACGTTTCGTATTTTTAGACCCTAGAAAAGACGTATAAAGATGTTGCTTCCAATACAAATTATAAAAATCAATGTGTTTTCATTAAAATTAACTAAAATATTCCTGATTTTCGGTTTATATTACTGATGGAAGATGTACACGTAAAACCGTTCTAATCCGGCTGAAACGTCGATATATGCAATAAAAACACAACTTCTCCCCTTTTCAATAACTTACTCAGTATTTTAACGAAAAACAAATAGATGATTGAAAATGAAGTATTTAAGGTTATTTTCTGATCAATTATGTGTTTGCATAATTTTTATCGTATATTTAATGAATTAATAACGATAAACTTAAAATTCACAAAAACGTGGAAAAACAGCCTAATTCGATGATATTTTGTTTAAATCACGTAAAGGAAATGATTAAGGTTAAAATATTGCTGAATTCGTTGATTTTTAGTAGAAAACAAAATGCAAGAAAACTTGCCTAAAAATGCAAAATTTGCGAAATTCTGAGATTTGAAGGCCAAGTCACATATCGTGAGAAAACATGAAGTAGTATCGAAATATTGGTAAAAACAAATATATATACGTAATATCACACAACATCAATAACGTGAAAAAAGTCACTATATTACCATATTTGAGGATTTTAACTTCAAATCATAGAGCGAAGTTTCGTATTATTTAGATCCAAGAAAAGACATATGACAATGTTGTTTCAAATACAAATGATAAAAATCAAAGTGTTTTCATTAGAATTAACTAAAATGTTCCTGATTTTCCGTTTATATAACCGATGGAAGATGTACACGTAAAACCGCTCTAATCCGGCTGAAAAGTCGATATTTTGCAATAAAAACAGAACTTCTCCCCTTTCCAATATCTTACTCAGTATTTTAACGAGAAACAAATAGTTGATTGAAAATGAAGTGTTTAAGGTTAATTTCTAATCAATTATGTGTTTGCATAATTTTTATCGTATATTTAATGAATTAATAGCAATAAAACTGAAAATTCACAAATACGTGGAAAAACAGCAAAATATTGCCTAATTCGATGATATTTTGTTTATATCACCAAAAGGAAAATGGGATGATAAACGTCCAAATATTGCTAAATTCGATGATTTTTAGTACGAAACAAAATGTAAGAAAACTTGCTTAAAATGCAATATTATGCGAAAATCTGAAGGCCAAAGCACATATCGTGATACTACATGAAATAGTATCGAAATATTGGTAAAATGAATATATTTACGTAATATCAAACTACATGAAAAACCTGAAAAAAGTCATTATTATACCAAATTTGAGGATTTTAACTTCGAATCATAGAGCGACGTTTCGTATTATTTAGACCCTAGAAAGACGTATAAAGATGTTGCTTCCAATACAAATGAATAAAATCAATGTGTTTTCATTAAAATTAACTAAAATGTTTCCTGGATTTCGGTTTATATTACCGATGGATGATGTACCACGTAAAACCGTTCTAATCCCGCTGAAACGTCGATATATGCAATAAAAACAGAACTTCTCCCCTTTTCAATATCTTACTCAGTATTTTAACGAGAAACAAATAGGTGATTGAAAACGAAATATATATGATTATTTTCTGATCAAATATGTGTTTGCGTAATTTTTATCGTACATTTAATGAGATAATAACAATAAACTGAAAATTCACAAAAACGTGGAAAAAGGGCCTAATTCGATGATATTTTCTTTATATCACAAAAAGGAAAAGGGGATGATAAAGGTCAAAATATTGCTAAATTCGAAAAACAAAATAAATGTACAAAATGTACAAAATGTACAAAAAATGTACAAAACAAAATGCAAGAAAACTTGCTTAAAATGCAATGTTAGCCGAAAATCTGAGATATGAAGGCCAAATCACATATCGTGATACTACATGAAATAGTATCGAAATATTGATAAAAAATGAATATATTTACGTAATATCAAACAACATGAAAAACGTGAAAAAGTCATTATTATGACAAATCTGAGGATTTTAACTTCGAATCATAAAGCGACGTTTTCGTATTTTTTAGACCCTAGAAAAGACGTATAAAGATGTTGCTTCCAATACAAATTATAAAAATCAATGTGTTTTCATTAAAATTAACTAAAATATTCCTGATTTTCGGTTTATATTACTGATGGAAGATGTACACGTAAAACCGTTCTAATCCGGCTGAAACGTCGATATATGCAATAAAAACACAACTTCCTCCCCTTTTCAATAACTTATTCAGTATTTTAACGAGAAACAATAGATGATTGAAAATGAAGTATTTAAGGTTATTTTCTGATCAATTATGTGTTTGCATAATTTTTATCGTATATTTAATGAATTAATAACGATAAACTTAAAATTCACAAAAACGTGGAAAAACGGCCTAATTCGATGATATTTTGTTTTAAATCACGTAAAGGTAATGATAAAGGTTAAAATATTGCTGAATTCGTTGATTTTAGTAGAAAACAAAATGCAAGAAAACTTGCCTAAAAATGCAAAATTTGCGAATTCTGAGATTTGAAGGCCAAATCACATATCGTGAGAAAACATGAAGTAGTATCGAAATATTGGTAAAAACAAATATATATACGTAATATCACACTACATCAATAACGTGAAAAAAGTCACTATATTACCATATTTGAGGATTTTAACTTCAAATCATAGAGCGAGGTTTCGTATTATTTAGATCCAAGAAAAGACATATGACAATGTTGTTTCAAATACAAATGATAAAAATCAAAGTGTTTTCATTAGAATTAACTAAAATGTTCCTGATTTTCCGTTTATATAACCGATGGAAGATGTACACGTAAAACCGCACTAATCCGGCTGAAAAGTCGATATTTGCAATAAAAACAGAACTTCTTCCCTTTCCAATATCTTTCTCAGTATTTTAACGAGAAACAAATAGTTGATTGAAAATGAAGTGTTTAAGGTTAATTTTTAATCAATTATGTGTTTGCATAATTTTTATCGTATATTTAATGAATTAATAGCAATAAACTGAAAATTCAGAAATACGTGGAAAAACAGCAAAATATTGCCTAATACGATGATATTTTGTTTATATCACCAAAAGGAAAATGGGATGATAAACGTCAAAATATTGCTAAATTCGATGATTTTTAGTACGAAACAAAATGCAAGAAAACTTGCTTAAAATGCAATATTATGCGAAAATCTGAAGGCCAAAGCACATATCGTGATACTACATGAAATAGTATCGAAATATTGGTAAAAATGAATATATTCACGTAATATCAAACTACATGAAAAACGTGAAAAAAATCATTATTATACCAAATTTGAGGATTTTAACTTCGAATCATAGAGCGACGTTTCGTATTATTTAGACCCTAGAAAAGACGTATAAAGATGTTGCTTCCAATACAAATGAATAAAATCAATGTGTTTTCATTAAAATTAACTAAAATGTTCCTGATTTTCGGTTTATATTACCGATGGAAGATGTACACGTAAAACCGTTCTAATCCCGCTGAAACGTCGATATATGCAATAAAAACAGAACTTCTCCCCTTTTCAATATCTTACTCAGTATTTTAACGAGAAACAAATAGATGATTGAAAACGAAGTATATAAGGTTATTTTCTGATCAATTATGTGTTTGCATAATTTTTATCGTACATTTAATGAGATAATAACAATAAACTGAAAATTCACAAAAACGTGGAAAAACGGCCTAATTCGATGATATTTTCTTTATATCACATAAAGGAAAAGGGGATGATAAAGGTCAAAATATTGCTAAATTCGATGATTTTTAGTACAAAACAAAATGCAAGAAAACTTGCTTAAAATGCAATGTTAGCCGAAAATCTGAGATATGAAGGCCAAATCATATATCGTGATACTACATGAAATAGTATCGAAATATTGATAAAAAATGAATATATTTACGTAATATCAAACAACATGAAAAACGTGAAAAAGTCATTATTATGACAAATCTGAGGATTTTAACTTCGAATCATAAAGCGACGTTTCGTATTTTTTAGACCCTAGAAAAGACGTATAAAGATGTTGCTTCCAATACAAATTATAAAAATCAATGTGTTTTCATTAAAATTAACTAAAATATTCCTGATTTTCGGTTTATATTACTGATGGAAGATGTACACGTAAAACCGTTCTAATCCGGCTGAAACGTCGATATATGCAAAAAAAACAGAACTTCTCCCCTTTTCAATAACTTACTCAGTATTTTAACGAGAAACAAATAGATGATTGAAAATGAAGTATTTAAGGTTATTTTCTGATCAATTATGTGTTTGCATAATTTTTATCGTATATTTAATGAATTAATAACGATAAACTTAAAATTCACAAAAACGTGGAAAAACGGCCTAATTCGATGATATTTTGTTTAAATCACGTAAAGGAAATGATAAAGGTTAAAATATTGCTGAATTCGTTGATTTTTAGTAGAAAACAAAATGCAAGAAAACTTGCCTAAAAATGCAAAATTTGCGAAATTCTGAGATTTGAAGGCCAAATCACATATCGTGAGAAAACATGAAGTAGTATCGAAATATTGGTAAAAACAAATATATATACGTAATATCACACTACATCAATAACGTGAAAAAAGTCACTATATTACCATATTTGAGGATTTTAACTTCAAATCATAGAGCGAGGTTTCGTATTATTTAGATCCAAGAAAAGACATATGACAATGTTGTTTCAAATACAAGTGATAAAAATCAAAGTGTTTTCATTAGAATTAACTAAAATGTTCCTGATTTTCCGTTTATATAACCGATGGAAGATGTACACGTAAAACCGCTCTATTCCGGCTGAAAAGTCGATATTTGCAATAAAAACAGAACTTCTCCCCTTTCCAATATCTTACTCAGTATTTTAACGACAAACAAATAGTTGATTGAAAATGAAGTGTTTAAGGTTTATTGTTGATAATTTATTAAATATACGATAAAAATTATGCAAACACATAATTGATCAGAAAATAACCTTAAATACTTCATTTTCAATCATCTATTTGTTTCTCGTTAAAATACTAAGTTATTGAAAAGGGGAGAAGTTGTGTTTTTATTGCATATATCGACGTTTCAGCCGGATTAGAACGGTTTTACGTGTACATCTTCCATCAGTAATATAAACCGAAAATCAGGAATATTTTAGTTAATTTTAATGAAAACACATTGATTTTGATAATTTGTATTGGAAGCAACATCTTTATACGTCTTTTCTAGGGTCTAAAAAATACGAAACGTCGCTTTATGATTCGAAGTTAAAATCCTCAGATTTGTCATAATAATGACTTTTTCACGTTTTTCATGTTGTTTGATATTACGTAAATATATTCATTTTTTATCAATATTTCGATACTATTTCATGTAGTATCACGATATGTGATTTGGCCTTCATATCTCAGATTTTCGGCTAACATTGCATTTTAAGCAAGTTTTCTTGCATTTTGTTTTGTACATTTTTTGTGCATTTTGTACATTTTTGTACATTTATTTTGTTTTTCGAATTTAGCAATATTTTGACCTTTATCATCCCCTTTTCCTTTACGTGATATAAAGAAAATATCATCGAATTAGGCCGTTTTTCCACGTTTTTGTGAATTTTCAGTTTATTGTTATTATCTCATTAAATGTACGATAAAAATTATGCAAACACATAATTGATCAGAAAATAACCTTATATACTTCGTTTTCAATCACCTATTTGTTTCTCGTTAAAATACTGAGTAAGATATTGAAAAGGGGAGAAGTTCTGTTTTTATTGCATATATCGACGTTTCAGCGGGATTAGAACGGTTTTACGTGTACATCTTCCATCGGTAATATAAACCGAAATCCAGGAACATTTTAGTTAATTTTAATGAAAACACATTGATTTTATTCATTTGTATTGGAAGCAACATCTTTATACGTCTTTTCTAGGGTCTAAATAATACGAAACGTCGCTCTATGATTCGAAGTTAAAATCCTCAAATTTGGTATAATAATGACTTTTTTCACGTTTTTCATGTAGTTTGATATTACGTAAATATATTGATTTTTACCAATATTTCGATACTATTTCATGTAGTATCACTATATGTGCTTTGGCCTTCAAATCTCAGATTTTCGCATAATATTGCATTTTAAGCAAGTTTTCTTGCATTTTGTTTCGTACTAAAAATCATCGAATTCAGCAATATTTTGACGTTAATCATCCCCTTTTCCTTTATGTGATATAAACAAAATATCATCGAATTAGGCAATATTTTGCTGTTTTTCCTCGTTTTTGCGAAATTTCAGTTTATTGCTATTAATTCATTAAATATACGATAAAAATGATGCAAACACATAATTGATTAGAAATTAACCTTAAACACTTCATTTTCAATCAACTATTTGTTTCACGTTAAAATACTGAGTAAGATATTGGCAAGGGGAGAAGATCTATTTTTATTGCATATATCGACGTTTCAGCCGGATTTGAGCGGTTTTCCGTGTACATCTTCCATCGGTAATATAAACGGAAAATCAGGAACCTTTTAGTTAATTCTAATGAAAAATATTGATTTTTATCATTTGTATTTTAAACAACATTGTCATGTCTTTGCTTGGATCTAAATAATACGAAACCTCGCTGTATGATTTGAAGTTAAAATCCTCAAATATGGCAATATAGTGACTTTTTTCACGTTATTCATGTCGTGTGATTTTACGTATATATATTCGTTTTTACCAATATTTCGATACTACTTCATGTTTTCTCACGATATGTGATTTGGCCTTCAAATCTCAGAATTTCGCAAATTTTGCATTTTCAAGCAAGTTTTCTTGCATTTTGTTTTGTACTAAAAATCATCGAATTTAGCAATATTTTGACCTTTATCATCGCCTTTTCCTTTATGTGATATAAACAAAATATCATCGAATTAGGCCGTTTTTCCACGTTTTTGTGAATTTTCAGTTTATTGTTGATAATTTATTAAATATACGATAAAAATTATGCAAACACATAATTGATCAGAAAATAACCTTAAATACTTCATTTTCAATCATCTATTTGTTTCTCGTTAAAATACTGAGTAAGTTATTGAAAAGGGGAGAAGTTGTGTTTTTATTGCATATATCGACGTTTCAGCCGGATTAGAACGGTTTTACGTGTACATCTTCCATCAGTAATATAAACCGAAAATCAGGAATATTTTAGTTAATTTTAATGAAAACACATTGATTTTTATAATTTGTATGGGAAGCAACATCTTTATACGTCTTTTCTAGGGCCTAAAAAATACGAAACGTCGCTTTATGATTCGAAGTTAAAATCCTCAGATTTGTCATAATAATGACTTTTTCACGTTTTTCATGTTGTTTGATATTACGTAAATATATTCATTTTTTATCAATATTTCGATACTATTTCATGTAGTATCACGATATGTGATTTGGCCTTCATATCTCAGATTTTCGGCTAACATTGCATTTTAAGCAAGTTTTCTTGCATTTTGTTTTGTACATTTTTTGTACATTTTGTACATTTTTGTACATTTATTTTGTTTTTCGAATTTAGCAATATTTTGACCTTTATCATCCCCTTTTCCTTTATGTGATATAAAGAAAATATCATCGAATTAGGCCGTTTTTCCACGTTTTTGTGAATTTTCAGTTTATTGTTATTCTCATTAAATGTACGATAAAAATTATGCAAACACATAATTGATCAGAAAATAACCTTATATACTTCGTTTTCAATCACCTATTTGTTTCTCGTTAAAATACTGAGTAAGATATTGAAAAGGGGAGAAGTTCTGTTTTTATTGCATATATCGACGTTTCAGCGGGATTAGAACGGTTTTACGTGTACATCTTCCATCGGTAATATACACCGAAATCCAGGAACATTTTAGTTAATTTTAATGAAAACACATTGATTTTATTCATTTGTATTGGAAGCAACATCTTTATACGTCTTTTCTAGGGTCTAAATAATACGAAACGTCGCTCTATGATTCGAAGTTAAAATCCTCAAATTTGGTATAATAATGACTTTTTTCACGTTTTTCATGTAGTTTGATATTACGTAAATATATTCATTTTTACCAATATTTCGATACTATTTCATGTAGTATCACGATATGTGCTTTGGCCTTCAGATTTTCGCATAATATTGCATTTTAAGCAAGTTTTCTTACATTTTGTTTCGTACTAAAAATCATCGAATTTAGCAATATTTTGACGTTTATCATCCCATTTTCCTTTTGGTGACATAAACAAAATATCATCGAATTAGGCAATATTTTGCTGTTTTTCCACGTATTTGTGAATTTTCAGTTTATTGCTATTAATTCATTAAATATACGATAAAAATTATGCAAACACATAATTGATTAGAAATTAACCTTAAACACTTCATTTTCAATCAACTATTTGTTTCTCGTTAAAATACTGAGTAAGATATTGGAAAGGGGAGAAGTTCTGTTTTTATTGCAAATATCGACTTTTCAGCCGGATTAGAGCGGTTTTACGTGTACATCTTCCATCGGTTATATAAACGGAAAATCAGGAACATTTTAGTAAATTCTAATGAAAACACTTTGATTTTTATCATTTGTATTTGAAACAACATTGTCATATGTCTTTTCTTGGATTTAAATAATACGAAACCTCGCTCTATGATTTGAAGTTAAAATCCTCAAATATGGTAATATAGTGACTTTTTTCACGTTATTGATGTTGTGTGATATTACGTATATATATTTGTTTTTACCAATATTTCGATACTACTTCATGTTTTCTCACGATATGTGATTTGGCCTTCAAATCTCAGAATTTCGCAAATTTTGCATTTCCAAGCAAGTTTTCTTGCATTTTGTTTTGTACTAAAAATCATCGAATTTAGCAATATTTTGACCTTTATCATCGCCTTTTCCTTTATGTGATATAAACAAAATATCATCGAATTAGGCCGTTTTTCCACGTTTTTGTGAATTTTCAGTTTATTGTTGATAATTCATTAAATGTACGATAAAAACACATAATTGATCAGAAAATAACCTTATATACTTCGTTTTCAATCCTCTATTTGTTTCTCATTAAAACACTGAGTAAGATATTGAAAGGGGGAGAAGTTATGTTTTTATTGCATATATCGACGTTTCAGCCGGATTTGAACGGTTTTACGTGTACATCTTCTATCGGTAATATAAACGGAATATCAGGAACATTTTAGTTAATTCTAGTGAAAACACATTGATTTTTATCATTTGTATTTGAAACAACATTGTCATATGTCTTTTCTTGGATCTAAATAATACGAAACCTCGCTGTATGATTTGAAGTTAAAACCCTCAAATATGGTAATATAGTGAATTTTTTCACGTTATTCATGTAGTGTGATTTTACGAATATATATATTCGTTTTTACCAATATTTCGATACTACTTCATGTTTTCTCACGATATGTGATTTGTCCTTCAAATCTCAGAATTTCGCAAATTATGCATTTTAAACAAGTTTTCTTGCATTTTGTTTTGTACTAAAAATCATCGAATTCAGCAATATTTTGACGTCTATCATCCCCTTTTCCTTTATGTGATTTAAACAAAATATCATCGAATTAAGCAATATTTTGCTGTTTTTCCTCGTTTTTGTGAATTTTCAGTTTATTGCTATTTATTCATTAAATATACGATAAAAATGATGCAAACACATAATTGATTAGAAATTAACCTTAAACACTTCATTTTCAATCAACTGTTTGTTTCTCGTTAAAATACTGAGTAAGATATTTAAAAAGGGGAGAAGTTCTTTTTTTATTGCTTATATCGACGTTTTAGCCGGATTAGAACGGTTTTACATGTACATCTTCCATAGAAAATATAAACCGAAAATCAGGAATATTTTAGTTAATTTTAATGAAAACACATTGATTTTTATAATTTGTATTGGAAGCAACATCTTTATACGACTTTTCTAGGGTCTAAAAAATACGAAACGTCGCTTTATGATTCGAAGTTAAAATCCTCAGATTTGTCATAATAATGACTTTTTCACGTTTTTCATGTTGTTTGATATTACGTAAATATATTCATTTTTTATCAATATTTCGAAACTATTTCATGTAGTATCACGATATGTGATTTGGCCTTCATATCTCAGATTTTCGGCTAACATTGCATTTTAAGCAAGTTTTCTTGCATTTTGTTTTGTACTAAAAATCATCGAATTTAGCAATATTTTGACCTTTATCATCCCCTTTTCCTTTATGTGATATAAAGAAAATATCATCGAATTAGGCCGTTTTTCCACGTTTTTGTGAATTTTCAGTTTATTGTTATTATCTCATTAAATGTACGATAAAAATTATGCAAACACATAATTGATCAGAAAATAACCTTATATACTTCGTTTTCAATCATCGTTTTGTTTCTCGTAAGATATTGAAAAGGGGAGAAGTTCTGTTTTTATTGCATATATCGACGTTTCAGCGGGATTAGAACGGTTTTACATGTACATCTTCCATCGGTAATATAAACCGAAAATCAGGAACATTTCAGTTAATTTTAATGAAAACACATTGATTTTATTCATTTGTATTGGAAGCAACATCTTTATACGTCTTTTCTAGGGTCTAAATAATACGAAACGTCGCTCTATGATTCTAAGTTAAAATCCTCAAATTTGGTATAATAATGACTTTTTTCACGTTTTTCATGTAGTTTGATATTATGTAAATATATTCATTTTTACCAATATTTCGATACTATTTCATGTAGTATCACGATATGTGCTTTGGCCTTCAAATCTCAGATTTTCGCATAATATTGCATTTTAAGCAAGTTTTCTTGCATTTTGTTTCGTACTAAAAATCATCGAATTCAGCAATATTTTGACGTTTATCATCCCATTTTCCTTTTCGTGATATAAACAAAATATCATCGAATTAGGCAATATTTTGCTGTTTTTCCACGTATTTGTGAATTTTCAGTTTATTGCTATTAATTCATTAAATATACGATAAAAATGATGCAAACACATAATTGATTATAATCAACTATTTGTTTCTCGTTAAAATACTGAGTAAGATATTGGAAAGGGGAGAAGTTCTGTTTTTATTGCATATATCGACGTTTCAGCCGGATTAGAACGATTTTACGTGTACATCTTCCATCGGTAATATAAACGGAAAATCAGGAACCTTTTAGTTAATTCTAATGAAAAATATTGATTTTTATCATTTGTATTTAAAACAACATTGTCATGTCTTTGCTTGGATCTAAATAATACGAAACCTCGCTCTATGATTTGAAGTTAAAATCCTCAAATATGGTAATATAGTGACTTTTTTCACGTTATTCATGTAGTGTGATTTTACGTATATATATTCGTTTCTACCAATATTTCGATACTACTTCATGTTTTCTCACGATATGTGATTTGGCCTTCAAATCTCAGAATTTTGCAAATTTTGCATTTTTAAGCAAGTTTTCTTGCATTTTGTTTTGTACTAAAAATCATCGAATTTAGCAATATTTTGACCTTTATCATCGCCTTTTCCTTATTGTGATATAAACAAAATATCATCGAATTAGGCCGTTTTTCCACGTTTTTGTGAATTTTCAGTTTATTGTTGATAATTCATTAAATGTACGATAAAAACACATAATTGATCAGAAAATAACCTTATATACTTCGTTTTCAATCATCTATTTGTTTCTCATTAAAATACTGAGTAAGATATTGAAAGGGGGAGAAGTTATGTTTTTATTGCATATATCGACGTTTCAGTCGGATTAGAACGGTTTTACGTGTACATCTTCCATCGGTAATATAAACGGAATATCAGGAACATTTTAGTTAATTCTAGTGAAAACACATTGATTTTTATCATTTGTATTTGAAACAACATTGTCATATGTCTTTTCTTGGATCTAAATAATACGAAACCTCGCTGTATGATTTGAAGTTAAAACCCTCAAATATGGTAATATAGTGATTTTTTTCACGTTATTCATGTTGTGTGATTTTACGTATATATATTTTTTTTTACCAATATTTCGATACTACTTCATGTTTTCTCACGATATGTGATTTGTCCTTCAAATCTCAGAATTTCGCAAATTATGCATTTTTAAACAAGTTTTCTTGCATTTTGTTTTGTACTAAAAATCATCGAATTCAGCAATATTTTGACGTTTATCATCCCCTTTTTCTTTATGTGATATAAACAAAATATCATCGAATTAGGCAATATTTTGCTGTTTTTCCTCGTTTTTGTGAATTTTCAGTTTATTGCTATTTATTCATTAAACATACGATAAAAATGATGCAAACACATAATTGATTAGAAATTAACCTTAAACACTTCATTTTCAATCAACTGTTTGTTTCTCGTTAAAATACTGAATAAGATATTTAAAAGGGGAGAAGTTCTTTTTTTATTGCATATATCGACGTTTTAGCCGGATTAGAACGGTTTTACGTGTACATCTTCCATCGAAAATATAAACCGAAAATCAGGAACATTTTAGTTAATTTTAATGAAAACACATTTTTTTTATACGTCTTTTCTAGGGTCTAAAAAAATACGAAACGTCGCTCTATGATTCGAAGTTAAAATCCTCAAATTTGGTATAATAATGACTTTTTTCACGTTTTTCATGTAGTTTGATATTACGTAAATATATTGATTTTTACCAATATTTCGATACTATTTCATGTAGTATCACGATATGTGCTTTGGCCTTCAAATCTCAGATTTTCGCATAATATTGCATTTTAAGCAAGTTTTCTTGCATTTTGTTTCGTACTAAAAATCATCGAATTCAGCAATATTTTGACGTTAATCATCCCCTTTTCCTTTATGTAATATAAACAAAATATCATCGAATTAGGCAATATTTTGCTGTTTTTCCACGTTTTTGCGAAATTTCAGTTTATTGCTATTAATTCATTAAATATACGATAAAAATGATGCAAACACATAATTGATCAGAAAATAACCTTATATAATTCGTTTTCAATCCTCTATTTGTTTCTCATTAAAATACTGAGTAAGATATTGAAAGGGGGAGAAGTTATGTTTTTATTGCAATATATCGACGTTTCAGCCGGATAAGTTAAAATCCTCAAATATGGTAATATAGTGACTTTTTTCACGTTATTGATGTAGTGGTGATATTACGTATATATATTGTTTTTACCAATATTTCGATACTACTTCATGTTTTCTCACGATATGTGATTTGGCCTTCAAATCTCAGATTTCGCAAATTTTGCATTTTTAGGCAAATTTTCTGGCATTTTGTTTTCTACTAAAATCAACGAATTCAGCAATATTTTAACCTTCATCATTTCCTTTACGTGATTTAAACAAAATATCATCGAATTAGGCCGTTTTTTCCACGTTTTTGTGAATTTTAAGTTTATCGTTATTAATTCATTAAATATACCGATAAAAATTATGCAAACACATAATTGATCAGAAAATAACCTTAAATACTTTATTTCAATCATCTATTTGTTTCTCGTTAAAATACTGAGTAAGTTATTGAAAAGGGGAGAAGTTGTGTTTTTATTGCATATATCGACGTTTCAGCCGGATTAGAACGGTTTTACGTGTACATCTTCCATCAGTAATTTAAACCGAAAATCAGAATATTTTAGTTAATTTTAATGAAAACACATTGATTTTTATAATTTGTATTGGAAGCAACATCTTTATACGTCTTTTCTAGGGCTAAAAAATACAAAACGTCGCTTTATGATTCGAAGTTAAATCCTCAGATTTGTCATAATAATGACTTTTTCACGTTTTTCATGTTGTTTGATATTACGTAATATATTCATTTTTATCAATATTTCGATACTATTCATGTAGTATCACGATATGTGATTTGGCCTTCATATCTCAGATTTTCGGCTAACATTGCATTTTAAGCAAGTTTTCTTGCATTTTGTTTTGTACATTTTTTGTACATTTTGTACATTTTTATACATTATTTGTTTTTCGAATTTAGCAATATTTTGACCTTTATCATCCCCTTTTCCTTTATGTGATATAAAAGAAAATATCATCGAATTAGGCCGTTTTTCCACGTTTTTGTGAATTTTCAGTTTATTGTTATTATCTCATTAAATGTACGATAAAAATTATGCAAACACATAATTGATCAGAAAATAACCTTATATACTTCGTTTTCAATCACCTATTTGTTTCTCGTTAAATTACTGAGTAAGGTATTGAAAAGGGGAGAAGTTCTGTTTTTATTGCATATATCGACGTTTCAGCGGGATTAGAACGGTTTTACGTGTACATCTTCCATCGGTAATATAAACCGAAATCCAGGAACATTTTAGTTAATTTAATGAAAACACATTGATTTTATTCATTTGTAGTGGAAGCAACATCTTTATACGTCTTTTCTTGGGTCTAAATAATACGAACGTCGCTCTATGATTCGAAGTTAAAATCCTCAAATTTGGTATAATAATGACTTTTTTCACGTTTTCATGTAGTTTGATATTACGTAAATATATTCATTTTTACCAATATTTCGATACTATTTCATGTAGTATCACGATATGTGCTTTGGCCTTCAGATTTTCGCATAATATTGCATTTAAGCAGTTTTCTTACATTTTGTTTCGTACTAAAATCATCGAATTTAGCAATATTTGGACGTTTATCATCCCATTTTCCTTTGGTGATATAAACAAAATATCATCGAATTAGGCAATATTTTGCTGTTTTTCCACGTATTGTGAATTTTCAGTTTATTGCTATTAATTCATTAAATATACGATAAAAATTATGCAAACACATAATTGATTAGAAATTAACCTTAAACACTTCATTTTCAATCAACTATTGTTTCTCGTTAAAATACTGAGTAAGATATTGGAAAGGGGAGAAGTTCTGTTTTTATTGCAATATCGACTTTTCAGCCGGATTATAGAGCGGTTTTACGTGTACATCTTCCATCGGTTATATAAACGGAAAATCAGGAACATTTTAGTTAATTCTAATGAAAACACTTTGATTTTATCATTTGTATGTGAAACAACATTGTCATATGTCCTTTTCTTGGATCTAAAATAATACGAAACCTCGCTCTATGATTTGAAGTTAAAATCCTCAAATATTGTAATATAAGTGACTTTTTTCACGTTATTGATGTTGTGTGATATTAGCGTATATATATTGTTTTTACCAATATTTCGATACTACTTCATGTTTTCTCACGATATGTGATTTGGCCTTCAAATCTCAGAAATTTCGCAAATTTTGCATTTTTAGGCAAGTTTTCTTGCATTTTGTTTTCTACTAAAAATCAACGAATTCAGCAATATTTTAACCTTAATCATTTCCTTTACGTGATTTAAACAAAATATCATCGAATTAGGCTGTTTTCCACGTTTTTGTGAATTTTAAGTTTATCGTTATTAATTCATTAAAT
Source organism: Procambarus clarkii (assembly GCF_040958095.1). Lineage (NCBI taxonomy): Eukaryota > Metazoa > Arthropoda > Malacostraca > Decapoda > Cambaridae > Procambarus > Procambarus clarkii. The sequence goes on from NC_091181.1 coordinate 24,397,027, forward strand.
ATACGATAAAAATTATGCAAACACATAATTGATCAGAAAATAACCTTAAATACTTCATTTTCAATCATCTATTTGTTTTTCGTTAAAATACTGAGTAAGTTATTGAAAAGGGGAGAAGTTGTGTTTTTATTGCATATATCGACGTTTCAGCCGGATTAGAACGGTTTTACGTGTACATCTTCCATCAGTAATATAAACCGAAAATCAGGAATATTTTAGTTAATTTTAATGAAAACACATTGATTTTTATAATTTGTATTGGAAGCAACATCTTTATACGTCTTTTCTAGGGTCTAAAAAATACGAAACGTCGCTTTATGATTCGAAGTTAAAATCCTCAGATTTGTCATAATAATGACTTTTTCACGTTTTTCATGTTGTTTGATATTACGTAAATATATTCATTTTTTATCAATATTTCGATACTCTTTCATGTAGTATCACGATATGTGATTTGGCCTTCATATCTCAGATTTTCGGCTAACATTGCATTTTAAGCAAGTTTTCTTGCATTTTGTTTTGTACATTTTTTGTACATTTTGTTCATTTTTGTACATTTATTTTGTTTTTCGAATTTAGCAATATTTTGACCTTTATCATCCCCTTTTCCTTTATGTGATATAAAGAAAATATCATAGAATTAGGCCGTTTTTCCACGTTTTTGTGAATTTTCAGTTTATTGTTATTATCTCATTAAATGTACGATAAAAATTATGCAAACACATAATTGATCAGAAAATAACCTTATATACTTCGTTTTCAATCATCTATTTGTTTCTCGTTAAAATACTGAGTAAGATATTAAAAGGGGGGAAGTTCTGTTTTTATTGCATATATCGACGTTTCAGCGGGATTAGAACGGTTTTACGTGTACATCTTCCATCGGTAATATAAACCGAAAATCAGGAACATTTTAGTTAATTTTAATGAAAACACATTGATTTTATTCATTTGTATTGGAAGCAACATCTTTATACGTCTTTTCTAGGGTCTAAATAATACGAAACGTCGCTCTATGATTCGAAGTTAAAATCCTCAAATTTGGTATAATAATGACTTTTTTCACGTTTTTCATGTAGTTTGATATTACGTAAATATATTCATTTTTACCAATATTTCGATACTATTTCATGTAGTATCACGATATGTGCTTTGGCCTTCAGATTTTTGCATAATATTGCATTTTAAGCAAGTTTTCTTACATTTTGTTTCGTACTAAAAATCATCGAATTCAGCAATATTTGACGTTTATCATCCCATTTTCCTTTTGGTGATATAAACAAAATATCATCGAATTAGGCAATATTTTGCTGTTTTTCGACGTATTTGTGAATTTTCAGTTTATTGCTATTAATTCATTAAATATACGATAAAAATGATGCAAACACATAATTGATTATAATCAACTATTGTTTCTCGTTAAAATACTGAGTAAGATATTGGAAAGGGGAGAAGTTCTGTTTTTATTGCATATATCGACGTTTCAGCCGGATTAGAGCGATTTTACGTGTACATCTTCCATCGGTAATATAAACGGAAAATCAGGAACCTTTTAGTTAATTCTAATGAAAAATATTGATTTTTATCATTTGTATTTGAAACAACATTGTCATGTCTTTGCTTGGATCTAAATAATACGAAACCTCGCTCTATGATTTTAAGTTAAAATCCTCAAAATTTGGTAATATAGTGACTTTTTTCACGTTATTCATGTAGTGTGATTTTACGTATATATATTCGTTTTACCAATATTTCGATACTACTTCATGTTTTCTCACGATATGTGATTTGGCCTTCAAATCTCAGAATTTTGCAAATTTTGCATTTTTAAGAGAGTTTTCTTGCATTTGTTTTGTACTAAAAATCATCGAATTTAGCAATATTTTGACCTTTATCATCGCCTTTTCCTTTATGTGATATAAACAAAATATCATCGAATTAGGCCGTTTTTCCACGTTTTTTGTGAATTTTCAGTTTATTGTTGATAATTCATTAAATGTACGATAAAAACACATAATTGATCAGAAAATAACCTTATATACTTCGTTTTCAATCATCTATTTGTTTCTCATTAAAATACTGAGTAAGATATTGAAAGGGGGAGAAGTTATGTTTTTATTGCATATATCGACGTTTCAGCCGGATTAGAACGGTTTTACGTGTACATCTTCCATCGGTAATATAAACGGAATATCAGGAACATTTTAGTTAATTCTAGTGAAAACACATTGATTTTTATCATTTGTATTTGAAACAACATTGTCATATGTCTTTTCTTGGATCTAAATAATACGAAACCTCGCTGTATGATTTGAAGTTAAAACCCTCAAATATGGTAATATAGTGAATTTTTTCACGTTATTCATGTAGTGTGATTTTACGTATATATATTCGTTTTTACCAATATTTCGATACTACTTCATGTTTTCTCACGATATGTGATTTGTCCTTCAAATCTCAGAATTTCGCAAATTATGCATTTTTAAACAAGTTTTCTTGCATTTTGTTTTGTACTAAAAATCATCGAATTCAGCAATATTTTGACGTTTATCATCCCTTTTTCTTTATGTGATATAAACAAATATCATCGAATTAGGCAATATTTTGCTGTTTTTCCTCGTTTTTGTGAATTTTCAGTTTATTGCTATTTATTCATTAAATATACGATAAAAATGATGCAAACACATAATTGATTAGAAATTAACCTTAAACACTTCATTTTCAATCAACTGTTTGTTTCTCGTTAAAATACTGAGTAAGATATTTAAAAGGGGAGAAGATCTATTTTTATTGCATATATCGACGTTTCAGCCGGATTAGAACGGTTTTCCGTGTACATCTTCCATCGGTAATATAAACGGAAAATCAGGAACCTTTTAGTTAATTCTAATGAAAAATATTGATTTTTATCATTTGTATTTTAAACAACATTGTCATATGTCTTTCTTGGATCTAAATAATACGAAACCTCGCTCTATGATTTGAAGTTAAAATCCTCAAATATTGTAATATAGTGACTTTTTTCACGTTATTGATGTTGTGTGATATTACGTATATATATTTGTTTTTACCAATATTTCGATACTACTTCATGTTTTCTCACGATATGTGATTTGGCCTTCAAATCTCAGAATTTCGCAAATTTTGCATTTTTAGGCAAGTTTTCTTGCATTTTGTTTTCTACTAAAAATCAACGAATTCAGCAATATTTTAACCTTAATCATTTCCTTTACGTGATTTAAACAAAATATCATCGAATTAGGCTGCTTTCCACGTTTTTGTGAATTTTAAGTTTATCGTTATTAATTCATTAAATATACGATAAAAATTATGCAAACTCATAATTGATCAGAAAATAACCTTAAATACTTCATTTTCAATCATCTATTTGTTTTTCGTTAAAATACTGAGTAAGTTATTGAAAAGGGGAGAAGTTGTGTTTTTATTGCATATATCGACGTTTCAGCCGGATTAGAACGGTTTTACGTGTACATCTTCCATCAGTAATATAAACCGAAAATCAGGAATATTTTAGTTAATTTTAATGAAAACACATTGATTTTTATAATTTGTATTGGAAGCAACATCTTTATACGTCTTTTCTAGGGTCTAAAAAATACGAAACGTCGCTTTATGATTCGAAGTTAAAATCCTCAGATTTGTCATAATAATGACTTTTTCACGTTTTTCATGTTGTTTGATATTACGTAAATATATTCATTTTTTATCAATATTTCGATACTATTTCATGTAGTATCAAGATATGTGATTTGGCCTTCATATCTCAGATTTTCGGCTAACATTGCATTTTAAGCAAGTTTTCTTGCATTTTGTTTTGTACATTTTTTATACATTTTGTACATTTTTGTACATTTATTTGTTTTTCGAATTTAGCAATATTTTGACCTTTATCATCCCCTTTTCCTTTATGTGATATAAAGAAAATATCATCGAATTAGGCCGTTTTTCCACGTTTTTGTGAATTTTCAGTTTATTGTTATTATCTCATTAATGTACGATAAAAATTATGCAAACACATAATTGATCAGAAAATAACCTTATATACTTCGTTTTCAATCACCTATTTGTTTCTCGTTAAAATACTGAGTAAGATATTGAAAAGGGGAGAAGTTCTGTTTTTATTGCAAATATCGACTTTTCAGCCGGATTAGAGCGGTTTTACGTGTACATCTTCCATCGGTTATATAAACGGAAAATCAGGAACATTTTAGTAAATTCTAATGAAAACACTTTGATTTTTATCATTTGTATTTGAAACAACATTGTCATATGTCTTTTCTTGGATCTAAATAATACGAAACCTCGCTCTATGATTTGAAGTTAAAATCCTCAAATATGGTAATATAGTGACTTTTTTCACGTTATTGATGTTGTGTGATATTACGTATATATATTTGTTTTTACCAATATTTCGATACTACTTCATGTTTTCTCACGATATGTGATTTGGCCTTCAAATCTCAAAATTTAGCAAATTTTGCATTTTTAGGCAAGTTTTCTTGCATTTTGTTTTCTACTAAAAATCAACGAATTCAGCAATATTTCAACCTTAATCATTTCCTTTACGTGATTTAAACAAAATATCATCGAATTAGGCTGTTTTTCCACGTTTTTGTGAATTTTAAGTTTATCGTTATTAATTCATTAAATATACGATAAAAATTATGCAAACACATAATTGATCAGAAAATAACCTTAAATACTTCATTTTCAATCATCTATTTGTTTTTCGTTAAAATACTGAGTAAGTTATTGAAAAGGGGAGAAGTTGTGTTTTTATTGCATATATCGACGTTTCAGCCGGATTAGAACGGTTTTACGTGTACATCTTCCATCAGTAATATAAACCGAAAATCAGGAATATTTTAGTTAATTTTAATGAAAACACATTGATTTTTATAATTTGTATTGGAAGCAACATCTTTATACGTCTTTTCTAGGGTCTAAAAAATACGAAACGTCGCTTTATGATTCGAAGTTAAAATCCTCAGATTTGTCATAATAATGACTTTTTCACGTTTTTCATGTTGTTTGATATTACGTAAATATATTCATTTTTATCAATATTTCGATACTATTTCATGTAGTATCACGATATGTGATTTGACCTTCATATCTCAGATTTTCGGCTAACATTGCATTTTAAGCAAGTTTTCTTGCATTTTGTTTTGTACATTTTTTGTACATTTTGTACATTTTTGTACATTTATTTTGTTTTTCGAATTTAGCAATATTTTGACCTTTATCATCCCCTTTTCCTTTATGTGATATAAAGAAAATATCATCGAATTAGGCCGTTTTTCCACGTTTTTGTGAATTTTCAGTTTATTGTTATTATCTCATTAAATGTACGATAAAAATTATGCAAACACATAATTGATCAGAAAATAACCTTATATACTTCGTTTTCAATCACCTATTTGTTTCTCGTTAAAATACTGAGTAAGATATTGAAAAGGGGAGAAGTTCTGTTTTTATTGCATATATCGACCTTTCAGCGGGATTAGAACGGTTTTACGTTTTTACTTCCATCGGTAATATAAACCGAAATCCAGGAACATTTTAGTTAATTTTAATGAAAACACATTGATTTTATTCATTTGTATTGGAAGCAACATCTTTATACGTCTTTTCTAGGGTCTAAATAATACGAAACGTCGCTCTATGATTCGAAGTTAAAATCCTCAAATTTGGTATAATAATGACTTTTTTCACGTTTTTCATGTAGTTTGATATTACGTAAATATATTCATTTTTACCAATATTTCGATACTATTTCATGTAGTATTATGATATGTGCTTTGACCTTCAGATTTTCGCATAATATTGCATTTTAAGCAAGTTTTCTTACATTTTGTTTCGTACTAAAAATCATCGAATTTAGCAATATTTTGACGTTTATCATCCCATTTTCCTTTTGGTGATATAAACAAAATATCATCGAATTAGGCAATATTTTGCTGTTTTTCCACGTATTTGTGAATTTTCAGTTTATTGCTATTAATTCATTAAATATACGTAAAAATTATGCAAACACATAATTGATTAGAAATTAACCTTAAACACTTCATTTTCAATCAACTATTTGTTTCTCGTTAAAATACTGAGTAAGATATTGGAAAGGGGAGAAGTTCTGTTTTTATTGCAAATATCGACTTTTCAGCCGGATTAGAGCGGTTTTACTTGTACATCTTCCATCGGTTATATAAACGGAAAATCAGGAACATTTTAGTAAATTCTAATGAAAACACTTTGATTTTTATCATTTGTATTTGAAAAAACATTGTCATATGTCTTTTCTTGGATCTAAATAATACGAAACCTCGCTCTATGATTTGAAGTTAAAATCCTCAAATATGGTAATATAGTGACTTTTTTCACGTTATTGATGTTGTGTGATATTACGTATATATATTTGTTTTTACCAATATTTCGATACTACTTCATGTTTTCTCACGATATGTGATTTGGCCTTCAAATCTCAAAATTTCGCAAATTTTGCATTTTTAGGCAAGTTTTCTTGCATTTTGTTTTCTACTAAAAATCAACGAATTCAGCAATATTTCAACCTTAATCATTTCCTTTACGTGATTTAAACAAAATATCATCGAATTAGGCTGTTTTTCCACGTTTTTGTGAATTTTAAGTTTATCGTTATTAATTCATTAAATATACGATAAAAATTATGCAAACACATAATTGATCAGAAAATAACCTTAAATACTTCATTTTCAATCATCTATTTGTTTTTCGTTAAAATACTGAGTAAGTTATTGAAAAGGGGAGAAGTTGTGTTTTTATTGCATATATCGACGTTTCAGCCGGATTAGAACGGTTTTACGTGTACATCTTCCATCAGTAATATAAACCGAAAATCAGGAATATTTTAGTTAATTTTAATGAAAACACATTGATTTTTATAATTTGTATTGGAAGCAACATCTTTATACGTCTTTTCTAGGGTCTAAAAAATACGAAACGTCGCTTTATGATTCGAAGTTAAAATCCTCAGATTTGTCATAATAATGACTTTTTCACGTTTTTCATGTTGTTTGATATTACGTAAATATATTCATTTTTTATCAATATTTCGATACTATTTCATGTAGTATCACGATATGTGATTTGACCTTCATATCTCAGATTTTCGGCTAACATTGCATTTTAAGCAAGTTTTCTTGCATTTTGTTTTGTACATTTTTTGTACATTTTGTACATTTTTGTACATTTATTTTGTTTTTCGAATTTAGCAATATTTTGACCTTTATCATCCCCTTTTCCTTTATGTGATATAAAGAAAATATCATAGAATTAGGCCGTTTTTCCACGTTTTTGTGAAATTTCAGTTTATTGTTATTATCTCATTAAATGTACGATAAAAATTATGCAAACACATAATTGATCAGAAAATAACCTTATATACTTCGTTTTCAATCATCTATTTGTTTCTCGTTAAAATACTGAGTAAGATTTTGAAAAGGGGAGAAGTTCTGTTTTTATTGCATATATCGACGTTTCAGCCGGATTAGAGCGATTTTACGTGTACATCTTCCATCGGTAATATAAACCGAAAATCAGGAACATTTTAGTTAATTTTAATGAAAACACATTGATTTTATTCATTTGTATTGGAAGCAACATCTTTATACGTCTTTTATAGGGTCTAAATAATACGAAACGTCGCTCTATGATTCGAAGTTAAAATCCGCAAATTTGGTATAATAATGACTTTTTTCACGTTTTTCATGTAGTTTGATATTACGTAAATATATTCATTTTTACCAATATTTCGATACTACTTCATGTTTTCTCACGATATGTGATTTGGCCTTCAAATCTCAGAATTTTGCAAATTTTGCATTTTTAAGCAAGTTTTCTTGCATTTTGTTTTGTACTAAAAATCATCGAATTTAGCAATATTTTGACCTTTATCATCGCCTTTTCCTTTATGTGATATAAACAAAATATCATCGAATTAGGCCGTTTTTCCACGTTTTTGTGAATTTTCAGTTTATTGTTGATAATTCATTAACTTCGTTTTCAATCATCAATTTGTTTCTCATTAAAATACTGAGTAAGATATTGAAAGGGGGAGAAGTTATGTTTTTATTGCATATATCGACGTTTCAGCCGGATTAGAACGGTTTTACGTGTACATCTTCCATCGGTAATATAAACGGAATATCAGGAACATTTTAGTTAATTCTAGTGAAAACACATTGATTTTTATCATTTGTATTTGAAACAACATTGTCATATGTCTTTTCTTGGATCTAAATAATACGAAACCTCGCTGTATGATTTGAAGTTAAAACCCTCAAATATGGTAATATAGTGAATTTTTTCACGTTATTCATGTAGTGTGATTTTACGTATATATATTCGTTTTTACCAATATTTCGATACTACTTCATGTTTTCTCACGATATGTGATTTGTCCTTCAAATCTCAGAATTTCGCAAATTATGCATTTTTAAACAAGTTTTCTTGCATTTTGTTTTGTACTAAAAATCATCGAATTCAGCAATATTTTGATGTTTATCATCCCCTTTTTCTTTATGTGATATAAACAAAATATCATCGAATTAGGCAATATTTTGCTGTTTTTCCTCGTTTTTGTGAATTTTCAGTTTATTGCTATTTATTCATTAAATATACGATAAAAATGATGCAAACACATAATTGATTTGAAATTAACCTTAAACACTTCATTTTCAATCAACTGTTTGTTTCTCGTTAAAATACTGAGTAAGATATTTAAAAGGAGAGAAGTTCTTTTTTATTGCATATATCGACGTTTTAGCCGGATTAGAACGGTTTTACGTGTACATCTTCCATCGAAAATATAAACCGAAAATCAGGAACATTTTAGTTAATTTTAATGAAAACACATTTTTTTTATACGTCTTTTCTAGGGTCTAAAAAAATACGAAACGTCGCTCTATGCTTCGAAGTTAAAATCCTCAAATTTGGTATAATAATGACTTTTTCACGTTTTTCATGTAGTTTGATATTACGTAAATATATTGATTTTTACCAATATTTCGATACTATTTCATGTAGTATCACGATATGTGCTTTGGCCTTCAAATCTGAGATTTTCGCATAATATTGCATTTTAAGCAAGTTTTCTTGCATTTTGTTTCGTACTAAAAATCATCGAATTCAGCAATATTTTGACGTTAATCATCCCCTTTTCCTTTATGTTATATAAACAAAATATCATCGAATTAGGCAATATTTTGCTGTTTTTCCACGTTTTTGCGAAATTTCAGTTTATTGCTATTAATTCATTAAATATACGATAAAAATGATGCAAACACATAATTGATTAGAAATTAACCTTAAACACTTCATTTTCAATCAACTATTTGTTTCACGTTAAAATACTGAGTAAGATATTGGCAAGGGGAGAAGATCTATTTTTATTGCATATATCGACGTTTCAGCCGGATTAGAGCGGTTTTACGTGTACATCTTCCATCGGTAATATAAACGGAAAATCAGGAACCTTTTAGTTAATTCTAATGAAAAATATTGATTTTTATCATTTGTATTTTAAACAACATTGTCATGTCTTTGCTTGGATCTAAATAATACGAAACCTCGCTGTATGATTTGAAGTTAAAATCCTCAAATATGGTAATATAGTGACTTTTTTCACGTTATTGATGTAGTGTGATATTACGTATATATATTTGTTTTTACCAATATTTCGATACTACTTCATGTTTTCTCACGATATGTGATTTGGCCTTCAAATCTCAGAATTTCGCAAATTTTGCATTTTTAGGCAAGTTTTCTGGCATTTTGTTTTCTACTAAAAATCAACGAATTCAGCAATATTTTAACCTTTATCATTTCCTTTACGTGATTTAAACAAAATATCATCGAATTAGGCCGTTTTTCCACGTTTTTGTGAATTTTAAGTTTATCGTTATTAATTCATTAAATATACGATAAAAATTATGCAAACACATAATTGATCAGAAAATAACCTTAAATACTTCATTTCAATCATCTATTTGTTTCTCGTTAAAATACTGAGTAAGTTATTGAAAAGGGGAGAAGTTGTGTTTTTATTGCATATATTGACGTTTCAGCCGGATTAGAACGGTTTTACGTGTACATCTTCCATCAGTAATATAAACCGAAAATCAGGAATATTTTAGTTAATTTTAATGAAAACACATTGATTTTTATAATTTGTATTGGAAGCAACATCTTTATACGTCTTTTCTGGGGTCTAAAAAATACGAAACGTCGCTTTATGATTCGAAGTTAAAATCCTCAGATTTGTCATAATAATGACTTTTTCACGTTTTTCATGTTGTTTGATATTACGTAAATATATTCATTTTTTATCAATATTTTGATACTATTTCATGTAGTATCACGATATGTGATTTGGCCTTCATATCTCAGATTTTCGGCTAACATTGCATTTTAAGCAAGTTTTCTTGCATTTTGTTTTGTACATTTTTTGTACATTTTGTACATTTTTGTACATTTATTTTGTTTTTCGAATTTAGCAATATTTTGACCTTTATCATCCCCTTTTCCTTTATGTGATATAAAGAAAATATCATAGAATTAGGCCGTTTTTCCACGTTTTTGTGAATTTTCAGTTTATTGTTATTATCTCATTAAATGTACGATAAAAATTATGCAAACACATAATTGATCAGAAAATAACCTTATATACTTCGTTTTCAATCACCTATTTGTTTCTCGTTAAAATACTGAGTAAGATATTGAAAAGGGGAGAAGTTGTGTTTTTATTGCATATATCAACGTTTCAGCGGGATTAGAACGGTTTTACGTGTACATCTTCCATCGGTAATATAAACCGAAATCCAGGAACATTTTAGTTAATTTTAATGAAAACACATTGATTTTATTCATTTGTATTGGAAGCAACATCTTTATACGTCTTTTCTAGGGTCTAAATAATACGAAACGTCGCTCTATGATTCGAAGTTAAAATCCTCAAATTTGGTATAATAATGACTTTTTTCACGTTTTTCATGTAGTTTGATATTACGTAAATATATTCATTTTTACCAATATTTCGATACTATTTCATGTAGTATCACGATATGTGCTTTGGCCTTCAGATTTTCGCATAATATTGCATTTTAAGCAAGTTTTCTTACATTTTGTTTCGTACTAAAAATCATCGAATTTAGCAATATTTTTACGTTTATCATCCCATTTTCCTTTTGGTGATATAAACAAAATATCATCGAATTAGGCAATATTTTGCTGTTTTTCCACGTATTTGTGAATTTTCAGTTTATTGCTATTAATTCATTAAATATACGATAAAAATTATGCAAACACATAATTGATTAGAAATTAACCTTAAACACTTCATTTTCAATCAACTATTAGTTTCTCGTTAAAATACTGAGTAAGATATTGGAAAGGGGAGAAGTTCTGTTTTTATTGCAAATATCGACTTTTCAGCCGGATTAGAGCGGTTTTACGTGTACATCTTCCATCGGTTATATAAACGGAAAATCAGGAACATTTTAGTTAATTCTAATGAAAACACTTTGATTTTTATCATTTGTATTTGAAACAACATTGTCATATGTCTTTTCTTGGATCTAAATAATACGAAACCTCGCTCTATGATTTGAAGTTAAAATCCTCAAATATTGTAATATAGTGACTTTTTTCACGTTATTGATGTTGTGTGATATTACGTATATATATTTGTTTTTACCAATATTTCGATACTACTTCATGTTTTCTCACGATATGTGATTTGGCCTTCAAATCTCAGAATTTCGCAAATTTTGCATTTTTAGGCAAGTTTTCTTGCATTTTGTTTTCTACTAAAAATCAACGAATTCAGCAATATTTTAACCTTAATCATTTCCTTTACGTGATTTAAACAAAATATCATCGAATTAGGCTGTTTTCCACGTTTTTGTGAATTTTAAGTTTATCGTTATTAATTCATTAAATATACGATAAAAATTATGCAAACACATAATTGATCAGAAAATAACCTTAAATGCTTCAATTTCAATCATCTATTTGTTTTTCGTTAAAATACTGAGTAAGTTATTGAAATGGGGAGAAGTTGTGTTTTTATTGCATATATCGACGTTTCAGCAGGATTAGAACGGTTTTACGTGTACATCTTCCATCAGTAATATAAACCGAAAATCAGGAATATTTTAGTTAATTTTAATGAAAACACATTGATTTTTATAATTTGTATTGGAAGCAACATCTTTATACGTCTTTTCTGGGGTCTAAAAAATACGAAACGTCGCTTTATGATTCGAAGTTAAAATCCTCAGATTTGTCATAATAATGACTTTTTCACGTTTTTCATGTTGTTTGATATTACGTAAATATATTCATTTTTTATCAATATTTTGATACTATTTCATGTAGTATCACGATATGTGATTTGGCCTTCATATCTCAGATTTTCGGCTAACATTGCATTTTAAGCAAGTTTTCTTGCATTTTGTTTTGTACATTTTTTGTACATTTTGTACATTTTTGTACATTTATTTTGTTTTTCGAATTTAGCAATATTTTGACCTTTATCATCCCCTTTTCCTTTATGTGATATAAAGAAAATATCATAGAATTAGGCCGTTTTTCCACGTTTTTGTGAATTTTCAGTTTATTGTTATTATCTCATTAAATGTACGATAAAAATTATGCAAACACATAATTGATCAGAAAATAACCTTATATACTTCGTTTTCAATCACCTATTTGTTTCTCGTTAAAATACTGAGTAAGATATTGAAAAGGGGAGAAGTTGTGTTTTTATTGCATATATCGACGTTTCAGCGGGATTAGAACGGTTTTACGTGTACATCTTCCATCGGTAATATAAACCGAAATCCAGGAACATTTTAGTTAATTTTAATGAAAACACATTGATTTTATTCATTTGTATTGGAAGCAACATCTTTATACGTCTTTTCTAGGGTCTAAATAATACGAAACGTCGCTCTATGATTCGAAGTTAAAATCCTCAAATTTGGTATAATAATGACTTTTTTCACGTTTTTCATGTAGTTTGATATTACGTAAATATATTCATTTTTACCAATATTTCGATACTATTTCATGTAGTATCACGATATGTGCTTTGGCCTTCAGATTTTCGCATAATATTGCATTTTAAGCAAGTTTTCTTACATTTTGTTTCGTACTAAAAATCATCGAATTTAGCAATATTTTTACGTTTATCATCCCATTTTCCTTTTGGTGATATAAACAAAATATCATCGAATTAGGCAATATTTTGCTGTTTTTCCACGTATTTGTGAATTTTCAGTTTATTGCTATTAATTCATTAAATATACGATAAAAATTATGCAAACACATAATTGATTAGAAATTAACCTTAAACACTTCATTTTCAATCAACTATTTGTTTCTCGTTAAAATACTGAGTAAGATATTGGAAAGGGGAGAAGTTCTGTTTTTATTGCAAATATCGACTTTTCAGCCGGATTAGAGCGGTTTTACGTGTACATCTTCCATCGGTTATATAAACGGAAAATCAGGAACATTTTAGTTAATTCTAATGAAAACACTTTGATTTTTATCATTTGTATTTGAAACAACATTGTCATATGTCTTTTCTTGGATCTAAATAATACGAAACCTCGCTCTATGATTTGAAGTTAAAATCCTCAAATATTGTAATATAGTGACTTTTTTCACGTTATTGATGTTGTGTGATATTACGTATATATATTTGTTTTTACCAATATTTCGATACTACTTCATGTTTTCTCACGATATGTGATTTGGCTTTCAAATCTCAGAATTTCGCAAATTTTGCATTTTTAGGCAAGTTTTCTTGCATTTTGTTTTCTACTAAAAATCAACGAATTCAGCAATATTTTAACCTTAATCATTTCCTTTACGTGATTTAAACAAAATATCATCGAATTAGGCTGTTTTCCACGTTTTTGTGAATTTTAAGTTTATCGTTATTAATTCATTAAATATACGATAAAAATTATGCAAACACATAATTGATCAGAAAATAACCTTAAATACTTCATTTTCAATCATCTATTTGTTTTTCGTTAAAATACTGAGTAAGTTATTGAAAAGGGGAGAAGTTGTATTTTTATTGCATATATCGACGTTTCAGCCGGATTAGAACGGTTTTACGTGTACATCTTCCATCAGTAATATAAACCGAAAATCAGGAATATTTTAGTTAATTTTAATGAAAACACATTGATTTTTATAATTTGTATTGGAAGCAACATCTTTATACGTCTTTTCTGGGGTCTAAAAAATACGAAACGTCGCTTTATGATTCGAAGTTAAAATCCTCAGATTTGTCATAATAATGACTTTTTCACGTTTTTCATGTTGTTTGATATTACGTAAATATATTCATTTTTTATCAATATTTCGATACTATTTCATGTAGTATCACGATATGTGATTTGGCCTTCATATCTCAGATTTTCGGCTAACATTGCATTTTAAGCAAGTTTTCTTGCATTTTGTTTTGTACATTTTTTGTACATTTTGTTCATTTTTGTACATTTATTTTGTTTTTCGAATTTAGCAATATTTTGACCTTTATCATCCCCTTTTCCTTTATGTGATATAAAGAAAATATCATAGAATTAGGCCGTTTTTCCACGTTTTTGTGAATTTTTAGTTTATTGTTATTATCTCATTAAATGTACGATAAAAATTATGCAAACACATAATTGATCAGAAAATAACCTTATATACTTCGTTTTCAATCATCTATTTGTTTCTCGTTAAAATACTGAGTAAGATATTAAAAGGGGGGAAGTTCTGTTTTTATTGCATATATCGACGTTTCAGCGGGATTAGAACGGTTTTACGTGTACATCTTCCATCGGTAATATAAACCGAAAATCAGGAACATTTTAGTTAATTTTAATGAAAACACATTGATTTTATTCATTTGTATTGGAAGCAACATCTTTATACGTCTTTTCTAGGGTCTAAATAATACGAAACGTCGCTCTATGATTCGAAGTTAAAATCCTCAAATTTGGTATAATAATGACTTTTTTCACGTTTTTCATGTAGTTTGATATTATGTAAATATATTCATTTTAACCAATATTTCGATACTATTTCATGTAGTATCACGATATGTGCTTTGGCCTTCAAATCTCAGATTTTCGCATAATATTGCATTTTAAGCAAGTTTTCTTGCATTTTGTTTCGTACTAAAAATCATCGAATTCAGCAATATTTTGACGTTTATCATCCCATTTTCCTTTTGGTGATATAAACAAAATATCATCGAATTAGGCAATATTTTGCCTAATATATTCATCGGTAATATAAACGGAAAATCAGGAACCTTTTAGTTAATTCTAATGAAAAATATTGATTTTTATCATTTGTATTTGAAACAACATTGTCATGTCTTTGCTTGGATCTAAATAATACGAAACCTCGCTCTATGATTTGAAGTTAAAATCCTCAAAATTTGGTAATATAGTGACTTTTTTCACGTTATTCATGTAGTGTGATTTTACGTATATATATTCGTTTTTACCAATATTTCGATACTACTTCATGTTTTCTCACGATATGTAATTTGGCCTTCAAATCTCAGAATTTTGCAAATTTTGCATTTTTAAGGAAGTTTTCTTGCATTTTGTTTTCTACTAAAAATCATCGAATTTAGCAATATTTTGACCTTTATCATCGCCTTTTCCTTTATGTGATATAAACAAAATATCATCGAATTAGGCCGTTTTTCCACGTTTTTTGTGAATTTTCAGTTTATTGTTGATAATTCATTAAATGTACGATAAAAACACATAATTGATCAGAAAATAACCTTATATACTTCGTTTTCAATCATCTATTTGTTTCTCATTAAAATACTGAGTAAGATATTGAAAGGGGGAGAAGTTATGTTTTTATTGCATATATCGACGTTTCAGCCGGATTAGAACGGTTTTACGTGTACATCTTCCATCGGTAATATAAACGGAATATCAGGAACATTTTAGTTAATTCTAGTGAAAACACATTGATTTTTATCATTTGTATTTGAAACAACATTGTCATATGTCTTTTCTTGGATCTAAATAATACGAAACCTCGCTGTATGATTTGAAGTTAAAACCCTCAAATATGGTAATATAGTGAATTTTTTCTCGTTATTCATGTAGTGTGATTTTACGTATATATATTCGTTTTTACCAATATTTCGATACTACTTCATGTTTTCTCACGATATGTGATTTGTCCTTCAAATCTCAGAATTTCGCAAATTATGCATTTTTAAACAAATTTTCTTGCATTTTGTTTTGTACTAAAAATCATCGAATTCAGCAATATTTTGACGTTTATCATCCCCTTTTTCTTTATGTGATATAAACAAAATATCATCGAATTAGGCAATATTTTGCTGTTTTTCCTCGTTTTTGTGAATTTTCAGTTTATTGCTATTTATTCATTAAATATACGATAAAAATGATGCAAACACATAATTGATTAGAAATTAACCTTAAACACTTCATTTTCAATCAACTGTTTGTTTCTCGTTAAAATACTGAGTAAGATATTCAAAAGGGGAGAAGATCTATTTTTATTGCATAATAAAAGTCAAAATATTGCTAAATTCGATGATTTTTAGTACAAAACAAAATGCAAGAAAACTTGCTTAAAATGCAATGTTAGCCGAAAATCTGAGATATGAAGGCCAAATCACATATCGTGATACTACATGAAATAGTATCGAAATATTGATAAAAAATGAATATATTTACGTAATATTAAACAACATGAAAAACGTGAAAAAGTCATTATTATGACAAATCTGAGGATTTTCACTTCGAATCATAAAGCGACGTTTCGTATTTTTTAGACCCTAGAAAAGACGTATAAAGATGTTGCTTCCAATACAAATTATAAAAATCAATGTGTTTTCATTAAAATTAACTAAAATATTCCTGATTTTCGGTTTATATTACTGATGGAAGATGTACACGTAAAACCGTTCTAATCCGGCTGAAACGTCGATATATGCAATAAAAACAGAACTTCTCCCCTTTTCAATAACTTACTCAGTATTTTAACGAGAAACAAATAGATGATTGAAAATGAAGTATTTAAGGTTATTTTCTGATCAATTATGTGTTTGCATAATTTTTATCGTATATTTAATGAATTAATAACGATAAACTGAAAATTCACAAAAACGTGGAAAAACGGCCTAATTCGATGATATTTTGTTTAAATCACGTAAAGGAAATGATAAAGGTTAAAATATTGCTGAATTCGTTGATTTTTAGTAGAAAACAAAATGCAAGAAAACTTGCCTAAAAATGCAAAATTTGCGAAATTCTGAGATTTGAAGGCCAAATCACTTATCGTGAGAAAACATGAAGTAGTATCGAAATATTGGTAAAAACAAATATATATACGTAATATCACACTACATCAATAACGTGAAAAAAGTCACTATATTACCATATTTGAGGATTTTAACTTCAAATCATAGAGCGAGGTTTCGTATTATTTAGATCCAAGAAAAGACATATGACAATGTTGTTTCAAATACAAATGATAAAAATCAAAGTGTTTTCATTAGAATTAACTAAAATGTTCCTGATTTTCCGTTTATATAACCGATGGAAGATGTACACGTAAAACCGCACTAATCCGGCTGAAAAGTCGATATTTGCAATAAAAACAGAACTTCTTCCCTTTCCAATATCTTTCTCAGTATTTTAACGAGAAACAAATAGTTGATTGAAAATGAAGTGTTTAAGGTTAATTTCTAATCAATTATGTGTTTGCATAATTTTTATCGTATACTTAATGAATTAATAGCAATAAACTGAAAATTCAGAAATACGTGGAAAAACAGCAAAATATTGCCTAATACGATGATATTTTGTTTATATCACCAAAAGGAAAATGGGATGATAAACGTCAAAATATTGCTAAATTCGATGATTTTCAGTACGAAACAAAATGCAAGAAAACTTGCTTAAAATGCAATATTATGCGAAAATCTGAAGGCCAAAGCACATATCGTGATACTACATGAAATAGTATCGAAATATTGGTAAAAATGAATATATTTACGTAATATATGAAAAACGTGAAAAAAGACATAATTATACCAAATTTGAGGATTTTAACTTCGAATCATAGAGCGACGTTTTCGTATTATTTAGACCCTAGAAAAAACGTATAAAGATGTTGCTTCCAATACAAATGAATAAAATCAATGTGTTTTCATTAAAATTAACTAAAATGTTCCTGATTTTCGGTTTATATTACCGATGGAAGATGTACACGTAAAACCGTTCTAATCCCGCTGAAACGTCGATATATGCAATAAAAACAGAACTTCTCCCCTTTTCAATATCTTACTCAGTATTTTAACGAGAAACAAATAGATGATTAAAAACGAAGTATATAAGGTTATTTTCTGATCAATTATGTGTTTGCATAATTTTTATCGTACATTTAATGAGATAATAACAATAAACTGAAAATTCACAAAAACGTGGAAAAACGGCCTAATTCGATGATATTTTCTTCATATCACATAAAGGAAAAGGGGATGATAAAGGTCAAAATATTGCTAAATTCGATGATTTTAGTACAAAACAAAATGCAAGAAAACTTGCTTGAAATGCAATGTTAGCCGAAAATCTGAGATATGAAGGCCAAATCACATATCGTGATACTACATGAAATAGTATCGAAATATTGATAAAAAATGAATATATTTACGTAATATCAAACAACATGAAAAACGTGAAAAAGTCATTATTATGACAAATCTGAGGATTTTAACTTCGAATCATAAAGCGACGGTTCGTATTTTTTAGACCCTAGAAAAGACGAATAAAGATGTTGCTTCCAATACAAATTATAAAAATCAATGTGTTTTCATTAAAATTAACTAAAATATTCCTGATTTTCGGTTTATATTACCGATGGAAGATATACACGTAAAACCGCTCAAATCCGGCTGAAACGTCGATATATGCAATAAAAACAGAACTTCTCCCCTTTTCAATAACTTACTCAGTATTTTAACGAGAAACAAATAGATGATTGAAAATGAAGTATTTAAGTTTATTTTCTGATCAATTATGTGTTTGCATAATTTTTATCGTATATTTAATGAATTAATAACGATAAACTTAAAATTCACAAAAACGTGGAAAAAAGGCCTAATTCGATGATATTTTGTTTAAATCACGTAAAGGAAATGATAAAGGTTAAAATATTGCTGAATTCGTTGATTTTTAGTATAAAACAAAATGCAAGAAAACTTGCCTAAAAATGCAAAATTTGCAAAATTCTGAGATTTGAAGGCCAAATCACATATCGTGAGAAAACATGAAGTAGTATCGAAATATTGGTAAAAACAAATATATATACGTAATATCACACTACATCAATAACGTGAAAAAAGTCACTATATTACCATATTTGAGGATTTTAACTTCAAATCATAGAGCGAGGTTTCGTATTATTTAGATCCAAGAAAAGACATATGACAATGTTGTTTCAAATACAAATGATAAAAATCAAAGTGTTTTCATTAGAATTAACTAAAATGTTCCTGATTTCCGTTTATATAACCGATGGAAGATGTACACGTAAAACCGCTCTAATCCGGCTGAAAAGTCGATATTTACAATAAAAACAGAACTTCTCCCCTTTCCAATATCTTACTCAGTATTTTAACGAGAAACAAATAGTTGATTGAAAATGAAGTGTTTAAGGTTAATTTCTAATCAATTATGTGTTTGCATAATTTTTATCGTATATTTAATGAATTAATAGCAATAAACTGAAAATTCACAAATACGTGGAAAAACATTGCCTAATTCGATGATATTTTGTTTATATCACCAAAAGGAAAATGGGATGATAAACGTCAAAATATTGCTAAATTCGATGATTTTTAGTACGAAACAAAATGTAACAAAACTTGCTTAAAATGCAATATTATGCAAAAATCTGAAGGCCAAAGCACATATCGTGATACTACATGAAATAGTATCGAAATATTGGTAAAAATGAATATATTTACGTAATATCAAACTACATGAAAAACGTGAAAAAAGTCATTATTATACCAAATTTGAGGATTTTAACTTCGAATCATAGAGCGACGTTTCGTATTATTTAGACCCTAGAAAAGACGTATAAAGATGTTGCTTCCAATA
Organism: Procambarus clarkii; assembly: GCF_040958095.1. Lineage (NCBI taxonomy): Eukaryota > Metazoa > Arthropoda > Malacostraca > Decapoda > Cambaridae > Procambarus > Procambarus clarkii. Next base: position 24,417,261 of record NC_091181.1, read on the forward strand.
CAAATGAATAAAATCAATGTGTTTTCATTAAAATTAACTAAAATGTTCCTGATTTTCGGTTTATACTACCGATGGAAGATGTACACGTAAAACCGTTCTAATCCCGCTGAAACGTCGATATATGCAATAAAAACAGAACTTCTCCCCTTTTCAATATCTTACTCAGTATTTTAACGAGAAACAAATAGATGATTGAAAACGAAGTATATAAGGTTATTTTCTGATCAATTATGTGTTTGCATAATTTTTATCGTACATTTAATGAGATAATAACAATAAACTGAAAATTCACAAAAACGTGGAAAAACGGCCTAATTCTATGATATTTTCTTTATATCACATAAAGGAAAAGGGGATGATAAAGGTCAAAATATTGCTAAATTCGAAAAACAAAATAAATGTACAAAAATGTACAAAATGTACAAAAAATGTACAAAACAAAATGCAAGAAAACTTGCTTAAAATGCAATGTTAGCCGAAAATCTGAGATATGAAGGCCAAATCACATATCGTGATACTACATGAAATAGTATCGAAATATTGATAAAAAATGAATATATTTACGTAATATCAAACAACATGAAAAACGTGAAAAAGTCATTATTATGACAAATCTGAGGATTTTAACTTCGAATCATAAAGCGACGTTTCGTATTTTTTAGACCCTAGAAAAGACGTATAAAGATGTTGCTTCCAATACAAATTATAAAAATCAATGTGTTTTCATTAAAATTAACTAAAATATTCCTGATTTTCGGTTTATATTACTGATGGAAGATGTACACGTAAAACCGTTCTAATCCGGCTGAAACGTCGATATATGCAATAAAAACACAACTTCTCCCCTTTTCAATAACTTACTCAGTATTTTAACGAAAAACAAATAGATGATTGAAAATGAAGTATTTAAGGTTATTTTCTGATCAATTATGTGTTTGCATAATTTTTATCGTATATTTAATGAATTAATAACGATAAACTTAAAATTCACAAAAACGTGGAAAAACAGCCTAATTCGATGATATTTTGTTTAAATCACGTAAAGGAAATGATTAAGGTTAAAATATTGCTGAATTCGTTGATTTTTAGTAGAAAACAAAATGCAAGAAAACTTGCCTAAAAATGCAAAATTTGCGAAATTCTGAGATTTGAAGGCCAAGTCACATATCGTGAGAAAACATGAAGTAGTATCGAAATATTGGTAAAAACAAATATATATACGTAATATCACACAACATCAATAACGTGAAAAAAGTCACTATATTACCATATTTGAGGATTTTAACTTCAAATCATAGAGCGAAGTTTCGTATTATTTAGATCCAAGAAAAGACATATGACAATGTTGTTTCAAATACAAATGATAAAAATCAAAGTGTTTTCATTAGAATTAACTAAAATGTTCCTGATTTTCCGTTTATATAACCGATGGAAGATGTACACGTAAAACCGCTCTAATCCGGCTGAAAAGTCGATATTTGCAATAAAAACAGAACTTCTCCCCTTTCCAATATCTTACTCAGTATTTTAACGAGAAACAAATAGTTGATTGAAAATGAAGTGTTTAAGGTTAATTTCTAATCAATTATGTGTTTGCATAATTTTTATCGTATATTTAATGAATTAATAGCAATAAACTGAAAATTCACAAATACGTGGAAAAACAGCAAAATATTGCCTAATTCGATGATATTTTGTTTATATCACCAAAAGGAAAATGGGATGATAAACGTCCAAATATTGCTAAATTCGATGATTTTTAGTACGAAACAAAATGTAAGAAAACTTGCTTAAAATGCAATATTATGCGAAAATCTGAAGGCCAAAGCACATATCGTGATACTACATGAAATAGTATCGAAATATTGGTAAAATGAATATATTTACGTAATATCAAACTACATGAAAAACCTGAAAAAAGTCATTATTATACCAAATTTGAGGATTTTAACTTCGAATCATAGAGCGACGTTTCGTATTATTTAGACCCTAGAAAAGACGTATAAAGATGTTGCTTCCAATACAAATGAATAAAATCAATGTGTTTTCATTAAAATTAACTAAAATGTTCCTGGATTTCGGTTTATATTACCGATGGATGATGTACACGTAAAACCGTTCTAATCCCGCTGAAACGTCGATATATGCAATAAAAACAGAACTTCTCCCCTTTTCAATATCTTACTCAGTATTTTAACGAGAAACAAATAGGTGATTGAAAACGAAATATATATGATTATTTTCTGATCAAATATGTGTTTGCGTAATTTTTATCGTACATTTAATGAGATAATAACAATAAACTGAAAATTCACAAAAACGTGGAAAAAGGGCCTAATTCGATGATATTTTCTTTATATCACAAAAAGGAAAAGGGGATGATAAAGGTCAAAATATTGCTAAATTCGAAAAACAAAATAAATGTACAAAAATGTACAAAATGTACAAAAAATGTACAAAACAAAATGCAAGAAAACTTGCTTAAAATGCAATGTTAGCCGAAAATCTGAGATATGAAGGCCAAATCACATATCGTGATACTACATGAAATAGTATCGAAATATTGATAAAAAATGAATATATTTACGTAATATCAAACAACATGAAAAACGTGAAAAAGTCATTATTATGACAAATCTGAGGATTTTAACTTCGAATCATAAAGCGACGTTTCGTATTTTTTAGACCCTAGAAAAGACGTATAAAGATGTTGCTTCCAATACAAATTATAAAAATCAATGTGTTTTCATTAAAATTAACTAAAATATTCCTGATTTTCGGTTTATATTACTGATGGAAGATGTACACGTAAAACCGTTCTAATCCGGCTGAAACGTCGATATATGCAATAAAAACACAACTTCTCCCCTTTTCAATAACTTATTCAGTATTTTAACGAGAAACAAATAGATGATTGAAAATGAAGTATTTAAGGTTATTTTCTGATCAATTATGTGTTTGCATAATTTTTATCGTATATTTAATGAATTAATAACGATAAACTTAAAATTCACAAAAACGTGGAAAAACGGCCTAATTCGATGATATTTTGTTTAAATCACGTAAAGGTAATGATAAAGGTTAAAATATTGCTGAATTCGTTGATTTTTAGTAGAAAACAAAATGCAAGAAAACTTGCCTAAAAATGCAAAATTTGCGAAATTCTGAGATTTGAAGGCCAAATCACATATCGTGAGAAAACATGAAGTAGTATCGAAATATTGGTAAAAACAAATATATATACGTAATATCACACTACATCAATAACGTGAAAAAAGTCACTATATTACCATATTTGAGGATTTTAACTTCAAATCATAGAGCGAGGTTTCGTATTATTTAGATCCAAGAAAAGACATATGACAATGTTGTTTCAAATACAAATGATAAAAATCAAAGTGTTTTCATTAGAATTAACTAAAATGTTCCTGATTTTCCGTTTATATAACCGATGGAAGATGTACACGTAAAACCGCACTAATCCGGCTGAAAAGTCGATATTTGCAATAAAAACAGAACTTCTTCCCTTTCCAATATCTTTCTCAGTATTTTAACGAGAAACAAATAGTTGATTGAAAATGAAGTGTTTAAGGTTAATTTTTAATCAATTATGTGTTTGCATAATTTTTATCGTATATTTAATGAATTAATAGCAATAAACTGAAAATTCAGAAATACGTGGAAAAACAGCAAAATATTGCCTAATACGATGATATTTTGTTTATATCACCAAAAGGAAAATGGGATGATAAACGTCAAAATATTGCTAAATTCGATGATTTTTAGTACGAAACAAAATGCAAGAAAACTTGCTTAAAATGCAATATTATGCGAAAATCTGAAGGCCAAAGCACATATCGTGATACTACATGAAATAGTATCGAAATATTGGTAAAAATGAATATATTCACGTAATATCAAACTACATGAAAAACGTGAAAAAAATCATTATTATACCAAATTTGAGGATTTTAACTTCGAATCATAGAGCGACGTTTCGTATTATTTAGACCCTAGAAAAGACGTATAAAGATGTTGCTTCCAATACAAATGAATAAAATCAATGTGTTTTCATTAAAATTAACTAAAATGTTCCTGATTTTCGGTTTATATTACCGATGGAAGATGTACACGTAAAACCGTTCTAATCCCGCTGAAACGTCGATATATGCAATAAAAACAGAACTTCTCCCCTTTTCAATATCTTACTCAGTATTTTAACGAGAAACAAATAGATGATTGAAAACGAAGTATATAAGGTTATTTTCTGATCAATTATGTGTTTGCATAATTTTTATCGTACATTTAATGAGATAATAACAATAAACTGAAAATTCACAAAAACGTGGAAAAACGGCCTAATTCGATGATATTTTCTTTATATCACATAAAGGAAAAGGGGATGATAAAGGTCAAAATATTGCTAAATTCGATGATTTTTAGTACAAAACAAAATGCAAGAAAACTTGCTTAAAATGCAATGTTAGCCGAAAATCTGAGATATGAAGGCCAAATCATATATCGTGATACTACATGAAATAGTATCGAAATATTGATAAAAAATGAATATATTTACGTAATATCAAACAACATGAAAAACGTGAAAAAGTCATTATTATGACAAATCTGAGGATTTTAACTTCGAATCATAAAGCGACGTTTCGTATTTTTTAGACCCTAGAAAAGACGTATAAAGATGTTGCTTCCAATACAAATTATAAAAATCAATGTGTTTTCATTAAAATTAACTAAAATATTCCTGATTTTCGGTTTATATTACTGATGGAAGATGTACACGTAAAACCGTTCTAATCCGGCTGAAACGTCGATATATGCAAAAAAAAACAGAACTTCTCCCCTTTTCAATAACTTACTCAGTATTTTAACGAGAAACAAATAGATGATTGAAAATGAAGTATTTAAGGTTATTTTCTGATCAATTATGTGTTTGCATAATTTTTATCGTATATTTAATGAATTAATAACGATAAACTTAAAATTCACAAAAACGTGGAAAAACGGCCTAATTCGATGATATTTTGTTTAAATCACGTAAAGGAAATGATAAAGGTTAAAATATTGCTGAATTCGTTGATTTTTAGTAGAAAACAAAATGCAAGAAAACTTGCCTAAAAATGCAAAATTTGCGAAATTCTGAGATTTGAAGGCCAAATCACATATCGTGAGAAAACATGAAGTAGTATCGAAATATTGGTAAAAACAAATATATATACGTAATATCACACTACATCAATAACGTGAAAAAAGTCACTATATTACCATATTTGAGGATTTTAACTTCAAATCATAGAGCGAGGTTTCGTATTATTTAGATCCAAGAAAAGACATATGACAATGTTGTTTCAAATACAAGTGATAAAAATCAAAGTGTTTTCATTAGAATTAACTAAAATGTTCCTGATTTTCCGTTTATATAACCGATGGAAGATGTACACGTAAAACCGCTCTATTCCGGCTGAAAAGTCGATATTTGCAATAAAAACAGAACTTCTCCCCTTTCCAATATCTTACTCAGTATTTTAACGACAAACAAATAGTTGATTGAAAATGAAGTGTTTAAGGTTTATTGTTGATAATTTATTAAATATACGATAAAAATTATGCAAACACATAATTGATCAGAAAATAACCTTAAATACTTCATTTTCAATCATCTATTTGTTTCTCGTTAAAATACTAAGTTATTGAAAAGGGGAGAAGTTGTGTTTTTATTGCATATATCGACGTTTCAGCCGGATTAGAACGGTTTTACGTGTACATCTTCCATCAGTAATATAAACCGAAAATCAGGAATATTTTAGTTAATTTTAATGAAAACACATTGATTTTGATAATTTGTATTGGAAGCAACATCTTTATACGTCTTTTCTAGGGTCTAAAAAATACGAAACGTCGCTTTATGATTCGAAGTTAAAATCCTCAGATTTGTCATAATAATGACTTTTTCACGTTTTTCATGTTGTTTGATATTACGTAAATATATTCATTTTTTATCAATATTTCGATACTATTTCATGTAGTATCACGATATGTGATTTGGCCTTCATATCTCAGATTTTCGGCTAACATTGCATTTTAAGCAAGTTTTCTTGCATTTTGTTTTGTACATTTTTTGTGCATTTTGTACATTTTTGTACATTTATTTTGTTTTTCGAATTTAGCAATATTTTGACCTTTATCATCCCCTTTTCCTTTACGTGATATAAAGAAAATATCATCGAATTAGGCCGTTTTTCCACGTTTTTGTGAATTTTCAGTTTATTGTTATTATCTCATTAAATGTACGATAAAAATTATGCAAACACATAATTGATCAGAAAATAACCTTATATACTTCGTTTTCAATCACCTATTTGTTTCTCGTTAAAATACTGAGTAAGATATTGAAAAGGGGAGAAGTTCTGTTTTTATTGCATATATCGACGTTTCAGCGGGATTAGAACGGTTTTACGTGTACATCTTCCATCGGTAATATAAACCGAAATCCAGGAACATTTTAGTTAATTTTAATGAAAACACATTGATTTTATTCATTTGTATTGGAAGCAACATCTTTATACGTCTTTTCTAGGGTCTAAATAATACGAAACGTCGCTCTATGATTCGAAGTTAAAATCCTCAAATTTGGTATAATAATGACTTTTTTCACGTTTTTCATGTAGTTTGATATTACGTAAATATATTCATTTTTACCAATATTTCGATACTATTTCATGTAGTATCACGATATGTGCTTTGGCCTTCAGATTTTCGCATAATATTGCATTTTAAGCAAGTTTTCTTACATTTTGTTTCGTACTAAAAATCATCGAATTTAGCAATATTTTGACGTTTATCATCCCATTTTCCTTTTGGTGATATAAACAAAATATCATCGAATTAGGCAATATTTTGCTGTTTTTCCACGTATTTGTGAATTTTCAGTTTATTGCTATTAATTCATTAAATATACGATAAAAATTATGCAAACACATAATTGATTAAAAATTAACCTTAAACACTTCATTTTCAATCAACTATTTGTTTCTCGTTAAAATACTGAGTAAGATATTGGAAAGGGGAGAAGTTCTGTTTTTATTGCAAATATCGACTTTTCAGCCGGATTAGAGCGGTTTTACGTGTACATCTTCCATCGGTTATATAAACGGAAAATCAGGAACATTTTAGTAAATTCTAATGAAAACACTTTGATTTTTATCATTTGTATTTGAAACAACATTGTCATATGTCTTTTCTTGGATCTAAATAATACGAAACCTCGCTCTATGATTTGAAGTTAAAATCCTCAAATATGGTAATATAGTGACTTTTTTCACGTTATTGATGTTGTGTGATATTACGTATATATATTTGTTTTTACCAATATATCGATACTACTTCATGTTTTCTCACGATATGTGATTTGGCCTTCAAATCTCAGAATTTAGCAAATTTTGCATTTTTAGGCAAGTTTTCTTGCATTTTGTTTTCTACTAAAAATCAACGAATTCAGCAATATTTTAACCTTAATCATTTCCTTTACGTGATTTAAACAAAATATCATCGAATTAGGCTGTTTTTCCACGTTTTTGTGAATTTTAAGTTTATCGTTATTAATTCATTAAATATACGATAAAAATTATGGAAACACATAATTGATCAGAAAATAACCTTAAATACTTCATTTTCAATCATCTATTTGTTTTTCGTTAAAATACTGAGTAAGTTATTGAAAAGGGGAGAAGTTGTGTTTTTATTGCATATATCGACGTTTCAGCCGGATTAGAACGGTTTTTCGTGTACATCTTCCATCAGTAATATAAACCGAAAATCAGGAATATTTTAGTTAATTTTAATGAAAACACATTGATTTTATAATTTGTATTGGAAGCAACATCTTTATACGTCTTTTCTAGGGTCTAAAAAATACGAAACGTCGCTTTATGATTCGAAGTTAAAATCCTCAGATTTGTCATAATAATGACTTTTTCACGTTTTTCATGTTGTTTGATATTACGTAAATATATTCATTTTTTATCAATATTTCGATACTATTTCATGTAGTATCACGATATGTGATTTGGCCTTCATATCTCAGATTTTCGGCTAACATTGCATTTTAAGCAAGTTTTCTTGCATTTTGTTTTGTACATTTTTTGTACATTTATTTTGTTTTTCGAATTTAGCAATATTTTGACCTTTATCATCCCCTTTTCCTTTATGTGATATAAAGAAAATATCATCGAATTAGGCCGTTTTTCCACATTTTTGTGAATTTTCAGTTTATTGTTATTATCTCATTAAATGTACGATAAAAATTATGCAAACACATAATTGATCAGAAAATAACCTTATATACTTCGTTTTCAATCACCTATTTGTTTCTCGTTAAAATACTGAGTAAGATATTGAAAAGGGGAGAAGTTCTGTTTTTATTGCATATATCGACGTTTCAGCGGGATTAGAACGGTTTTACGTGTACATCTTCCATCGGTAATATACACCGAAATCCAGGAACATTTTAGTTAATTTTAATGAAAACACATTGATTTTATTCATTTGTATTGGAAGCAACATCTTTATACGTCTTTTCTAGGGTCTAAATAATACGAAACGTCGCTCTATGATTCGAAGTTAAAATCCTCAAATTTGGTATAATAATGACTTTTTTTACGTTTTTCATGTAGTTTGATATTACGTAAATATATTCATTTTTACCAATATTTCGATACTATTTCATGTAGTATCACGATATGTGCTTTGGCCTTCAGATTTTCGCATAATATTGCATTTTAAGCAAGTTTTCTTACATTTTGTTTCGTACTAAAAATCATCGAATTTAGCAATATTTGGACGTTTATCATCCCATTTTCCTTTTGGTGATATAAACAAAATATCATCGAATTAGGCAATATTTTGCTGTTTTTCCACGTATTTGTGAATTTTCAGTTTATTGCTATTAATTCATTAAATATACGATAAAAATTATGCAAACACATAATTGATTAGAAATTAACCTTAAACACTTCATTTTCAATCAACTATTTGTTTCTCGTTAAAATACTGAGTAAGATATTGGAAAGGGGAGAAGTTCTGTTTTTATTGCAAATATCGACTTTTCAGCCGGATTAGAGCGGTTTTACGTGTACATCTTCCATCGGTTATATAAACGGAAAATCAGGAACATTTTAGTAAATTCTAATGAAAACACTTTGATTTTTATCATTTGTATTTGAAACAACATTGTCATATGTCTTTTCTTGGATCTAAATAATACGAAACCTCGCTCTATGATTTGAAGTTAAAATCCTCAAATATGGTAATATAGTGACTTTTTTCACGTTATTGATGTTGTGTGATATTACGTATATATATTTGTTTTTACCAATATTTCGATACTACTTCATGTTTTCTCACGATATGTGATTTGGCCTTCAAATCTCAGAATTTCGCAAATTTTGCATTTTCAAGCAAGTTTTCTTGCATTTTGTTTTGTACTAAAAATCATCGAATTTAGCAATATTTTGACCTTTATCATCGCCTTTTCCTTTATGTGATATAAACAAAATATCATCGAATTAGGCCGTTTTTCCACGTTTTTGTGAATTTTCAGTTTATTGTTGATAATTCATTAAATGTACGATAAAAACACATAATTGATCAGAAAATAACCTTATATACTTCGTTTTCAATCCTCTATTTGTTTCTCATTAAAACACTGAGTAAGATATTGAAAGGGGGAGAAGTTATGTTTTTATTGCATATATCGACGTTTCAGCCGGATTTGAACGGTTTTACGTGTACATCTTCTATCGGTAATATAAACGGAATATCAGGAACATTTTAGTTAATTCTAGTGAAAACACATTGATTTTTATCATTTGTATTTGAAACAACATTGTCATATGTCTTTTCTTGGATCTAAATAATACGAAACCTCGCTGTATGATTTGAAGTTAAAACCCTCAAATATGGTAATATAGTGAATTTTTTCACGTTATTCATGTAGTGTGATTTTACGAATATATATATTCGTTTTTACCAATATTTCGATACTACTTCATGTTTTCTCACGATATGTGATTTGTCCTTCAAATCTCAGAATTTCGCAAATTATGCATTTTTAAACAAGTTTTCTTGCATTTTGTTTTGTACTAAAAATCATCGAATTCAGCAATATTTTGACGTCTATCATCCCCTTTTCCTTTATGTGATTTAAACAAAATATCATCGAATTAAGCAATATTTTGCTGTTTTTCCTCGTTTTTGTGAATTTTCAGTTTATTGCTATTTATTCATTAAATATACGATAAAAATGATGCAAACACATAATTGATTAGAAATTAACCTTAAACACTTCATTTTCAATCAACTGTTTGTTTCTCGTTAAAATACTGAGTAAGATATTTAAAAAGGGGAGAAGTTCTTTTTTTATTGCTTATATCGACGTTTTAGCCGGATTAGAACGGTTTTACATGTACATCTTCCATAGAAAATATAAACCGAAAATCAGGAATATTTTAGTTAATTTTAATGAAAACACATTGATTTTTATAATTTGTATTGGAAGCAACATCTTTATACGTCTTTTCTAGGGTCTAAAAAATACGAAACGTCGCTTTATGATTCGAAGTTAAAATCCTCAGATTTGTCATAATAATGACTTTTTCACGTTTTTCATGTTGTTTGATATTACGTAAATATATTCATTTTTTATCAATATTTCGAAACTATTTCATGTAGTATCACGATATGTGATTTGGCCTTCATATCTCAGATTTTCGGCTAACATTGCATTTTAAGCAAGTTTTCTTGCATTTTGTTTTGTACTAAAAATCATCGAATTTAGCAATATTTTGACCTTTATCATCCCCTTTTCCTTTATGTGATATAAAGAAAATATCATCGAATTAGGCCGTTTTTCCACGTTTTTGTGAATTTTCAGTTTATTGTTATTATCTCATTAAATGTACGATAAAAATTATGCAAACACATAATTGATCAGAAAATAACCTTATATACTTCGTTTTCAATCATCGTTTTGTTTCTCGTAAGATATTGAAAAGGGGAGAAGTTCTGTTTTTATTGCATATATCGACGTTTCAGCGGGATTAGAACGGTTTTACATGTACATCTTCCATCGGTAATATAAACCGAAAATCAGGAACATTTTAGTTAATTTTAATGAAAACACATTGATTTTATTCATTTGTATTGGAAGCAACATCTTTATACGTCTTTTCTAGGGTCTAAATAATACGAAACGTCGCTCTATGATTCGAAGTTAAAATCCTCAAATTTGGTATAATAATATGACTTTTTTCACGTTTTTCATGTAGTTTGATATTATGTAAATATATTCATTTTTACCGATATTTCGATACTATTTCATGTAGTATCACGATATGTGCTTTGGCCTTCAAATCTCAGATTTTCGCATAATATTGCATTTTAAGCAAGTTTTCTTGCATTTTGTTTCGTACTAAAAATCATCGAATTCAGCAATATTTTGACGTTTATCATCCCATTTTCCTTTTCGTGATATAAACAAAATATCATCGAATTAGGCAATATTTTGCTGTTTTTCCACGTATTTGTGAATTTTCAGTTTATTGCTATTAATTCATTAAATATACGATAAAAATGATGCAAACACATAATTGATTATAATCAACTATTTGTTTCTCGTTAAAATACTGAGTAAGATATTGGAAAGGGGAGAAGTTCTGTTTTTATTGCATATATCGACGTTTCAGCCGGATTAGAACGATTTTACGTGTACATCTTCCATCGGTAATATAAACGGAAAATCAGGAACCTTTTAGTTAATTCTAATGAAAAATATTGATTTTTATCATTTGTATTTAAAACAACATTGTCATGTCTTTGCTTGGATCTAAATAATACGAAACCTCGCTCTATGATTTGAAGTTAAAATCCTCAAATATGGTAATATAGTGACTTTTTTCACGTTACTCATGTAGTGTGATTTTACGTATATATATTCGTTTCTACCAATATTTCGATACTACTTCATGTTTTCTCACGATATGTGATTTGGCCTTCAAATCTCAGAATTTTGCAAATTTTGCATTTTTAAGCAAGTTTTCTTGCATTTTGTTTTGTACTAAAAATCATCGAATTTAGCAATATTTTGACCTTTATCATCGCCTTTTCCTTATTGTGATATAAACAAAATATCATCGAATTAGGCCGTTTTTCCACGTTTTTGTGAATTTTCAGTTTATTGTTGATAATTCATTAAATGTACGATAAAAACACATAATTGATCAGAAAATAACCTTATATACTTCGTTTTCAATCATCTATTTGTTTCTCATTAAAATACTGAGTAAGATATTGAAAGGGGGAGAAGTTATGTTTTTATTGCATATATCGACGTTTCAGTCGGATTAGAACGGTTTTACGTGTACATCTTCCATCGGTAATATAAACGGAATATCAGGAACATTTTAGTTAATTCTAGTGAAAACACATTGATTTTTATCATTTGTATTTGAAACAACATTGTCATATGTCTTTTCTTGGATCTAAATAATACGAAACCTCGCTGTATGATTTGAAGTTAAAACCCTCAAATATGGTAATATAGTGATTTTTTTCACGTTATTCATGTTGTGTGATTTTACGTATATATATTTTTTTTTACCAATATTTCGATACTACTTCATGTTTTCTCACGATATGTGATTTGTCCTTCAAATCTCAGAATTTCGCAAATTATGCATTTTTAAACAAGTTTTCTTGCATTTTGTTTTGTACTAAAAATCATCGAATTCAGCAATATTTTGACGTTTATCATCCCCTTTTTCTTTATGTGATATAAACAAAATATCATCGAATTAGGCAATATTTTGCTGTTTTTCCTCGTTTTTGTGAATTTTCAGTTTATTGCTATTTATTCATTAAATATACGATAAAAATGATGCAAACACATAATTGATTAGAAATTAACCTTAAACACTTCATTTTCAATCAACTGTTTGTTTCTCGTTAAAATACTGAGTAAGATATTTAAAAGGGGAGAAGTTCTTTTTTTATTGCATATATCGACGTTTTAGCCGGATTAGAACGGTTTTACGTGTACATCTTCCATCGAAAATATAAACCGAAAATCAGGAACATTTTAGTTAATTTTAATGAAAACACATTTTTTTTATACGTCTTTTCTAGGGTCTAAAAAAATACGAAACGTCGCTCTATGATTCGAAGTTAAAATCCTCAAATTTGGTATAATAATGACTTTTTTCACGTTTTTCATGTAGTTTGATATTACGTAAATATATTGATTTTTACCAATATTTCGATACTATTTCATGTAGTATCCCGATATGTGCTTTGGCCTTCAAATCTCAGATTTTCGCATAATATTGCATTTTAAGCAAGTTTTCTTGCATTTTGTTTCGTACTAAAAATCATCGAATTCAGCAATATTTTGACGTTAATCATCCCCTTTTCCTTTATGTGATATAAACAAAATATCATCGAATTAGGCAATATTTTGCTGTTTTTCCACGTTTTTGCGAAATTTCAGTTTATTGCTATTAATTCATTAAATATACGATAAAAATGATGCAAACACATAATTGATTAGAAATTAACCTTAAACACTTCATTTTCAATCAACTATTTGTTTCACGTTAAAATACTGAGTAAGATATTGGCAAGGGGAGAAGATCTATTTTTATTGCATATATCGACGTTTCAGCCGGATTAGAGCGGTTTTCCGTGTACATCTTCCATCGGTAATATAAACGGAAAATCAGGAACCTTTTAGTTAATTCTAATGAAAAATATTGATTTTTATCATTTGTATTTTAAACAACATTGTCATGTCTTTGCTTGGATCTAAATAATACGAAACCTCGCGGTATGATTTGAAGTTAAAATCCTCAAATATGGTTATATAGTGACTTTTTTCACGTTATTCATGTAGTGTGATTTTACGTATATATATTCGTTTTTACCAATATTTCGATACTACTTCATGTTTTCTCACGATATGTGATTTGGCCTTCAAATCTCAGAATTTCGCAAATTTTGCATTTTCAAGCAAGTTTTCTTGCATTTTGTTTTGTACTAAAAATCATCGAATTTAGCAATATTTTGACCTTTATCATCGCCTTTTCCTTTGTGATATAAACAAAATATCATCGAATTAGGCCGTTTTTCCACGTTTTTGTGAATTTTCAGTTATTGTTGATAATTCATTAAATGTACGATAAAAACACATAATTGATCAGAAAATAACCTTATATAATTCGTTTTCAATCCTCTATTTGTTTCTCATTAAAATACTGAGTAAGATATTGAAAGGGGGAGAAGTTATGTTTTTATTGCATATATCGACGTTTCAGCCGGATAAGTTAAAATCCTCAAATATGGTAATATAGTGACTTTTTTCACGTTATTGATGTAGTGTGATATTACGTATATATATTTGTTTTTACCAATATTTCGATACTACTTCATGTTTTCTCACGATATGTGATTTGGCCTTCCAATCTCAGAATTTCGCAAATTTTGCATTTTTAGGCAAATTTTCTGGCATTTTGTTTTCTACTAAAAATCAACGAATTCAGCAATATTTTAACCTTCATCATTTCCTTTACGTGATTTAAACAAAATATCATCGAATTAGGCCGTTTTTCCACGTTTTTGTGAATTTTAAGTTTATCGTTATTAATTCATTAAATATACGATAAAAATTATGCAAACACATAATTGATCAGAAAATAACCTTAAATACTTTATTTTCAATCATCTATTTGTTTTCTCGTTAAAATACTGAGTAAGTTATTGAAAAGGGGAGAAGTTGTGTTTTTATTGCATATATCGACGTTTCAGCCGGATTAGAACGGTTTTACGTGTACATCTTCCATCAGTAATTTAAACCGAAAATCAGGAATATTTTAGTTAATTTTAATGAAAACACATTGATTTTTATAATTTGTATTGGAAGCAACATCTTTATACGTCTTTTTCTAGGGTCTAAAAAATACGAAACGTCGCTTTATGATTCGAAGTTAAAATCCTCAGATTTGTCATAATAATGACTTTTTCACGTTTTTCATGTTGTTTGATATTACGTAAATATATTCATTTTGTATCAATATTTCGATACTATTTCATGTAGTATCACGATATGTGATTTGGCCTTCATATCTCAGATTTTCGGCTAACATTGCATTTTAAGCAAGTTTTCTTGCATTTTGTTTTGTACATTTTTTGTACATTTTGTACATTTTTGTACATTTATTTTGTTTTTCGAATTTAGCAATATTTTGACCTTTATCATCCCCTTTTCCTTTATGTGATATAAAGAAAATATCATCGAATTAGGCCGTTTTTCCACGTTTTTGTGAATTTTCAGTTTATTGTTATTATCTCATTAAATGTACGATAAAAATTATGCAAACACATAATTGATCAGAAAATAACCTTATATACTTCGTTTTCAATCAGCTATTTGTTTCTCGTTAAAACACTGAGTAAGGTATTGAAAAGGGGAGAAGTTCTGTTTTTATTGCATATATCGACGTTTCAGCGGGATTAGAACGGTTTTACGTGTACATCTTCCATCGGTAATATATACCGAAATCAGGAACATTTTAGTTAATTTTAATGAAAACACATTGATTTTATTCATTTGTATTGGAAGCAACATCTTTATACGTCTTTTCTAGGGTCTAAATAATACGAAACGTCGCTCTATGATTCGAAGTTAAAATCCTCAAATTTGGTATAATAATGACTTTTTTTCACGTTTTTCATGTAGTTTGATATTACGTAAATATATTCATTTTTACCAATATTTCGATACTATTTCATGTAGTATCACGATATGTGCTTTGGCCTTCAGATTTTTGCATAATATTGCATTTTAAGCAAGTTTTTCTTACATTTTGTTTCGTACTAAAAATCATCGAATTCAGCAATATTTTGACGTTTATCATCCCATTTTCCTTTTGGTGATATAAACAAAATATCATCGAATTAGGCAATATTTTGCTGTTTTTCGACGTATTTGTGAATTTTCAGTTTATTGCTATTAATTCATTAAATATACGATAAAAAATGATGCAAACACATAATTGATTATAATCAACTATTTGTTTCTCGTTAAAATACTGAGTAAGATATTGGAAAGGGGAGAAGTTCTGTTTTTATTGCATATATCGACGTTTCAGCCGGATTAGAGCGATTTTACGTGTACATCTTCCATCGGTAATATAAACGGAAAATCAGGAACCTTTTAGTTAATTCTAATGAAAATATTGATTTTTATCATTTGTATTTGAAACAACATTGTCATGTCTTTGCTTGGATCTAAATAATACGAAACCTCGCTCTATGATTTTAAGTTAAAATCCTCAAAATTTGGTAATATAGTGACTTTTTTCACGTTATTCATGTAGTGTGATTTTACGTATATATATTCGTTTTACCAATATTTCGATACTACTTCATGTTTTCTCACGATATGTGATTTGGCCTTCAAATCTCAGAATTTTGCAAATTTTGCATTTTTAAGCAAGTTTTCTTGCATTTTGTTTTGTACTAAAAATCATCGAATTTAGCAATATTTTGACCTTTATCATCGCCTTTTCCTTTATGTGATATAAACAAAATATCATCGAATTAGGCCGTTTTTCCACGTTTTTTGTGAATTTTCAGTTTATTGTTGATAATTCATTAAATGTACGATAAAAACACATAATTGATCAGAAAATAACCTTATATACTTCGTTTTCAATCATCTATTTGTTTCTCATTAAAATACTGAGTAAGATATTGAAAGGGGGAGAAGTTATGTTTTATTGCATATATCGACGTTTCAGCCGGATTAGAACGGTTTTACGTGTACATCTTCCATCGGTAATATAAACGGAATATCAGAACATTTTAGTTAATTCTAGTGAAAACACATTGATTTTTATCATTTGTATTTGAAACAACATTGTCATATGTCTTTTCTTGGATCTAAATAATACGAAACCTCGCTGTATGATTTGAAGTTAAAACCCTCAAATATGGTAATATAGTGAATTTTTCACGTTATTCATGTAGTGTGATTTTACGTATATATATTCGTTTTTACCAATATTTCGATACTACTTCATGTTTTCTCACGATATGTGATTTGTCCTTCAAATCTCAGAATTTCGCAAATTATGCATTTTAAACAAGTTTTCTTGCATTTTGTTTTGTACTAAAAATCATCGAATTCAGCAATATTTTGACGTTTATCATCCCCTTTTTCTTTATGTGATATAACAAAATATCATCGAATTAGGCAATATTTTGCTGTTTTTCCTCGTTTTGTGATTTTCAGTTATTGCTATTTATTCATTAAATATACGATAAAAATGATGCAAACACATAATTGATTAGAAATTAACCTTAAACACTTCATTTTCAATCAACTGTTTGTTTCTCGTTAAAATACTGAGTAAGATATTAAAAGGGGAGAAGATCTATTTGTATTGCATATATCGACGTTTCAGCTGGATTAGAACGGTTTTCCGTGTACATCTTCCATCGGTAATATAAACGGAAAATCAGGAACCTTTTAGTTAATTCTAATGAAAAATATTGATTTTTATCATTTGTATTTTAAACAACATTGTCATATGTCTTTTCTTGGATCTAAATAATACGAAACCTCGCTCTATGATTTGAAGTTAAAATCCTCAAATATTGTAATATAGTGACTTTTTTCACGTTATTGATGTTGTGTGATATTACGTATATATATTTGTTTTTACCAATATTTCGATACTACTTCATGTTTTCTCACGATATGTGATTTGGCCTTCAAATCTCAGAATTTCGCAAATTTTGCATTTTTAGGCAAGTTTCTTGCATTTTGTTTTCTACTAAAAATCAACGAATTCAGCAATATTTTAACCTTAATCATTTCCTTTACGTGATTTAAACAAAATATCATCGAATTAGGCTGCTTTTCCACGTTTTTGTGAATTTTAAGTTTATCGTTATTAATTCATTAAATATACGATAAAAATTATGCAAACTCATAATTGATCAGAAAATAACCTTAAATACTTCATTTTCAATCATCTATTTGTTTTTCGTTAAAATACTGAGTAAGTTATTGAAAGGGGAGAAGTTGTGTTTTTATTGCATATATCGACGTTTCAGCCGGATTAGAACGGTTTTACGTGTACATCTTCCATCAGTAATATAAACCGAAAATCAGGAATATTTAGTTAATTTTAATGAAAACACATTGATTTTTATAATTTGTATTGGAAGCAACATCTTTATACGTCTTTTCTAGGGTCTAAAAAATACGAAACGTCGCTTTATGATTCGAAGTTAAAATCCTCAGATTTGTCATAATAATGACTTTTTCACGTTTTTCATGTTGTTTGATATTACGTAAATATATTCATTTTTTATCAATATTTTCGATACTATTTCATGTAGTATCAAGATATGTGATTTGGCCTTCATATCTCAGATTTTCGGCTAACATTGCATTTTAAGCAAGTTTTCTTGCATTTTGTTTTGTACATTTTTTGTACATTTTGTACATTTTTGTACATTTATTTTGTTTTTCGAATTTAGCAATATTTTGACCTTTATCATCCCCTTTTCCTTTATGTGATATAAAGAAAATATCATCGAATTAGGCCGTTTTTCCACGTTTTTGTGAATTTTCAGTTTATTGTTATTATCTCATTAAATGTACGATAAAAATTATGCAAACACATAATTGATCAGAAAATAACCTTATATACTTCGTTTTCAATCACCTATTTGTTTCTCGTTAAAATACTGAGTAAGATATTGAAAAGGGGAGAAGTTCGTGTTTTTATTGCATATATCGACGTTTCAGCGGGATTAGAACGGTTTTACGTGTACATCTTCCATCGGTAATATAAACCGAAATCCAGGAACATTTTAGTTAATTTTAATGAAAACACATTGATTTTATTCATTTGTATTGGAAGCAACATCTTTATACGTCTTTTCTAGGGTCTAAATAATACGAAACGTCGCTCTATGATTCGAAGTTAAAATCCTCAAATTTGGTATAATAATGACTTTTTTCACGTTTTTCATGTAGTTTGATATTACGTAAATATATTCATTTTTACCAATATTTCGATACTATTTCATGTAGTATCACGATATGTGCTTTGGCCTTCAGATTTTCGCATAATATTGCATTTTAAGCAAGTTTTCTTACATTTTGTTTCGTACTAAAAATCATCGAATTTAGCAATATTTTTACGTTTATCATCCCATTTTCCTTTTGGTGATATAAACAAAATATCATCGAATTAGGCAATATTTTGCTGTTTTTCCACGTATTTGTGAATTTTCAGTTTATTGCTATTAATTCATTAAATATACGATAAAAATTATGCAAACACATAATTGATTAGAAATTAACCTTAACACTTCATTTTCAATCAACTATTTGTTTCTCGTTAAAATACTGAGTAAGATATTGGAAAGGGGAGAAGTTCTGTTTTTATTGCAAATATCGACTTTTCAGCCGGATTAGAGCGGTTTTACGTGTACATCTTCCATCGGTTATATAAACGGAAAATCAGGAACATTTTAGTTAATTCTAATGAAAACACTTTGATTTTTATCATTTGTATTTGAAACAACATTGTCATATGTCTTTTCTTGGATCTAAATAATACGAAACCTCGCTCTATGATTTGAAGTTAAAATCCTCAAATATTGTAATATAGTGACTTTTTTCACGTTATTGATGTTGTGTGATATTACGTATATATATTTGTTTTTACCAATATTTCGATACTACTTCATGTTTCTCACGATATGTGATTTGGCTTTCAAATCTCAGAATTTCGCAAATTTTGCATTTTTAGGCAAGTTTTCTTGCATTTTGTTTTCTACTAAAAATCAACGAATTCAGCAATATTTTAACCTTAATCATTTCCTTTACGTGATTTAAACAAAATATCATCGAATTAGGCTGTTTTCCACGTTTTTGTGAATTTAAGTTTATCGTTATTAATTCATTAAATATACGATAAAAATTATGCAAACACATAATTGATCAGAAAATAACCTTAAATACTTCATTTTCAATCATCTATTTGTTTTTCGTTAAAATACTGAGTAAGTTATTGAAAAGGGGAGAAGTTGTATTTTTATTGCATATATCGACGTTTCAGCCGGATTAGAACGGTTTTACGTGTACATCTTCCATCAGTAATATAAACCGAAAATCAGGAATATTTTAGTTAATTTTAATGAAAACACATTGATTTTTATAATTTGTATTGGAAGCAACATCTTTATACGTCTTTTCTGGGGTCTAAAAAATACGAAACGTCGCTTTATGATTCGAAGTTAAAATCCTCAGATTTGTCATAATAATGACTTTTTCACGTTTTCATGTTGTTTGATATTACGTAAATATATTCATTTTTTATCAATATTTCGATACTATTTCATGTAGTATCACGATATGTGATTTGGCCTTCATATCTCAGATTTTCGGCTAACATTGCATTTTAAGCAAGTTTTCTTGCATTTTGTTTTGTACATTTTTTGTACATTTTGTTCATTTTTGTACATTTATTTTGTTTTTCGAATTTAGCAATATTTTGACCTTTATCATCCCCTTTTCCTTTATGTGATATAAAGAAAATATCATAGAATTAGGCCGTTTTTCCACGTTTTTGTGAATTTTTAGTTTATTGTTATTATCTCATTAAATGTACGATAAAAATTATGCAAACACATAATTGATCAGAAAATAACCTTATATACTTCGTTTTCAATCATCTATTTGTTTCTCGTTAAAATACTGAGTAAGATATTAAAAGGGGGAAGTTCTGTTTTTATTGCATATATCGACGTTTCAGCGGGATTAGAACGGTTTTACGTGTACATCTTCCATCGGTAATATAAACCGAAAATCAGGAACATTTTAGTTAATTTTAATGAAAAACACATTGATTTTATTCATTTGTATTGGAAGCAACATCTTTATACGTCTTTTCTAGGGTCTAAATAATACGAAACGTCGCTCTATGATTCGAAGTTAAAATCCTCAAATTTGGTATAATAATGACTTTTTTCACGTTTTTCATGTAGTTTGATATTATGTAAATATATTCATTTTAACCAATATTTCGATACTATTTCATGTAGTATCACGATATGTGCTTTGGCCTTCAAATCTCAGATTTTCGCATAATATTGCATTTTAAGCAAGTTTTCTTGCATTTTGTTTCGTACTAAAAATCATCGAATTCAGCAATATTTTGACGTTTATCATCCCATTTTCCTTTTGGTGATATAAACAAATATCATCGAATTAGGCAATATTTTGCCTAATATATTCATCGGTAATATAAACGGAAAATCAGGAACCTTTTAGTTAATTCTAATGAAAAATATTGATTTTTATCATTTGTATTTGAAACAACATTGTCATGTCTTTGCTTGGATCTAAATAATACGAAACCTCGCTCTATGATTTGAAGTTAAAATCCTCAAAATTTGGTAATATAGTGACTTTTTTCACGTTATTCATGTAGTGTGATTTTACGTATATATATTCGTTTTTACCAATATTTCGATACTACTTCATGTTTTCTCACGATATGTAATTTGGCCTTCAAATCTCAGAATTTTGCAAATTTTGCATTTTTAAGGAAGTTTTCTTGCATTTTGTTTTCTACTAAAAATCATCGAATTTAGCAATATTTTGACCTTTATCATCGCCTTTTCCTTTATGTGATATAAACAAAATATCATCGAATTAGGCCGTTTTTCCACGTTTTTTGTGAATTTTCAGTTTATTGTTGATAATTCATTAAATGTACGATAAAAACACATAATTGATCAGAAAATAACCTTATATACTTCGTTTTCAATCATCTATTTGTTTCTCATTAAAATACTGAGTAAGATATTGAAAGGGGGAGAAGTTATGTTTTTATTGCATATATCGACGTTTCAGCCGGATTAGAACGGTTTTACGTGTACATCTTCCATCGGTAATATAAACGGAATATCAGGAACATTTTAGTTAATTCTAGTGAAAACACATTGATTTTTATCATTTGTATTTGAAACAACATTGTCATATGTCTTTTCTTGGATCTAAATAATACGAAACCTCGCTGTATGATTTGAAGTTAAAACCCTCAAATATGGTAATATAGTGAATTTTTTCTCGTTATTCATGTAGTGTGATTTTACGTATATATATTCGTTTTTACCAATATTTCGATACTACTTCATGTTTTCTCACGATATGTGATTTGTCCTTCAAATCTCAGAATTTCGCAAATTATGCATTTTTAAACAAATTTTCTTGCATTTTGTTTTGTACTAAAAATCATCGAATTCAGCAATATTTTGACGTTTATCATCCCCTTTTTCTTTATGTGATATAAACAAAATATCATCGAATTAGGCAATATTTTGCTGTTTTTCCTCGTTTTTGTGAATTTTCAGTTTATTGCTATTTATTCATTAAATATACGATAAAAATGATGCAAACACATAATTGATTAGAAATTAACCTTAAACACTTCATTTTCAATCAACTGTTTGTTTCTCGTTAAAATACTGAGTAAGATATTCAAAAGGGGAGAAGATCTATTTTTATTGCATAATAAAAGTCAAAATATTGCTAAATTCGATGATTTTTAGTACAAACAAAATGCAAGAAAACTTGCTTAAAATGCAATGTTAGCCGAAAATCTGAGATATGAAGGCCAAATCACATATCGTGATACTACATGAAATAGTATCGAAATATTGATAAAAAATGAATATATTTACGTAATATTAAACAACATGAAAAACGTGAAAAAGTCATTATTATGACAAATCTGAGGATTTTCACTTCGAATCATAAAGCGACGTTTCGTATTTTTTAGACCCTAGAAAAGACGTATAAAGATGTTGCTTCCAATACAAATTATAAAAATCAATGTGTTTTCATTAAAATTAACTAAAATATTCCTGATTTTCGGTTTATATTACTGATGGAAGATGTACACGTAAAACCGTTCTAATCCGGCTGAAACGTCGATATATGCAATAAAAACAGAACTTCTCCCCTTTTCAATAACTTACTCAGTATTTTAACGAGAAACAAATAGATGATTGAAAATGAAGTATTTAAGGTTATTTTCTGATCAATTATGTGTTTGCATAATTTTTTATCGTATATTTAATGAATTAATAACGATAAACTGAAAATTCACAAAAACGTGGAAAAACGGCCTAATTCGATGATATTTTGTTTAAATCACGTAAAGGAAATGATAAAGGTTAAAATATTGCTGAATTCGTTGATTTTTAGTAGAAAACAAAATGCAAGAAAACTTGCCTAAAAATGCAAAATTTGCGAAATTCTGAGATTTGAAGGCCAAATCACTTATCGTGAGAAAACATGAAGTAGTATCGAAATATTGGTAAAAAACAAATATATATACGTAATATCACACTACATCAATAACGTGAAAAAAGTCACTATATTACCATATTTGAGGATTTTAACTTCAAATCATAGAGCGAGGTTTCGTATTATTTAGATCCAAGAAAAGACATATGACAATGTTGTTTCAAATACAAATGATAAAAATCAAAGTGTTTTCATTAGAATTAACTAAAATGTTCCTGATTTTCCGTTTATATAACCGATGGAAGATGTACACGTAAAACCGCACTAATCCGGCTGAAAAGTCGATATTTGCAATAAAAACAGAACTTCTTCCCTTTCCAATATCTTTCTCAGTATTTTAACGAGAAACAAATAGTTGATTGAAAATGAAGTGTTTAAGGTTAATTTCTAATCAATTATGTGTTTGCATAATTTTTATCGTATACTTAATGAATTAATAGCAATAAACTGAAAATTCAGAAATACGTGGAAAAACAGCAAAATATTGCCTAATACGATGATATTTTGTTTATATCACCAAAAGGAAAATGGGATGATAAACGTCAAAATATTGCTAAATTCGATGATTTTCAGTACGAAACAAAATGCAAGAAAACTTGCTTAAAATGCAATATTATGCGAAAATCTGAAGGCCAAAGCACATATCGTGATACTACATGAAATAGTATCGAAATATTGGTAAAAATGAATATATTTACGTAATATATGAAAAACGTGAAAAAAGACATAATTATACCAAATTTGAGGATTTTAACTTCGAATCATAGAGCGACGTTTCGTATTATTTAGACCCTAGAAAAAACGTATAAAGATGTTGCTTCCAATACAAATGAATAAAATCAATGTGTTTTCATTAAAATTAACTAAAATGTTCCTGATTTTCGGTTTATATTACCGATGGAAGATGTACACGTAAAACCGTTCTAATCCCGCTGAAACGTCGATATATGCAATAAAAACAGAACTTCTCCCCTTTTCAATATCTTACTCAGTATTTTAACGAGAAACAAATAGATGATTAAAAACGAAGTATATAAGGTTATTTTCTGATCAATTATGTGTTTGCATAATTTTTATCGTACATTTAATGAGATAATAACAATAAACTGAAAATTCACAAAAACGTGGAAAAACGGCCTAATTCGATGATATTTTCTTCATATCACATAAAGGAAAAGGGGATGATAAAGGTCAAAATATTGCTAAATTCGATGATTTTTAGTACAAAACAAAATGCAAGAAAACTTGCTTGAAATGCAATGTTAGCCGAAAATCTGAGATATGAAGGCCAAATCACATATCGTGATACTACATGAAATAGTATCGAAATATTGATAAAAAATGAATATATTTACGTAATATCAAACAACATGAAAAACGTGAAAAAGTCATTATTATGACAAATCTGAGGATTTTAACTTCGAATCATAAAGCGACGGTTCGTATTTTTTAGACCCTAGAAAAGACGAATAAAGATGTTGCTTCCAATACAAATTATAAAAATCAATGTGTTTTCATTAAAATTAACTAAAATATTCCTGATTTTCGGTTTATATTACCGATGGAAGATATACACGTAAAACCGCTCAAATCCGGCTGAAACGTCGATATATGCAATAAAAACAGAACTTCTCCCCTTTTCAATAACTTACTCAGTATTTTAACGAGAAACAAATAGATGATTGAAAATGAAGTATTTAAGTTTATTTTCTGATCAATTATGTGTTTGCATAATTTTTATCGTATATTTAATGAATTAATAACGATAAACTTAAAATTCACAAAAACGTGGAAAAAAGGCCTAATTCGATGATATTTTGTTTAAATCACGTAAAGGAAATGATAAAGGTTAAAATATTGCTGAATTCGTTGATTTTTAGTATAAAACAAAATGCAAGAAAACTTGCCTAAAAATGCAAAATTTGCAAAATTCTGAGATTTGAAGGCCAAATCACATATCGTGAGAAAACATGAAGTAGTATCGAAATATTGGTAAAAACAAATATATATACGTAATATCACACTACATCAATAACGTGAAAAAAGTCACTATATTACCATATTTGAGGATTTTAACTTCAAATCATAGAGCGAGGTTTCGTATTATTTAGATCCAAGAAAAGACATATGACAATGTTGTTTCAAATACAAATGATAAAAATCAAAGTGTTTTCATTAGAATTAACTAAAATGTTCCTGATTTTCCGTTTATATAACCGATGGAAGATGTACACGTAAAACCGCTCTAATCCGGCTGAAAAGTCGATATTTACAATAAAAACAGAACTTCTCCCCTTTCCAATATCTTACTCAGTATTTTAACGAGAAACAAATAGTTGATTGAAAATGAAGTGTTTAAGGTTAATTTCTAATCAATTATGTGTTTGCATAATTTTTATCGTATATTTAATGAATTAATAGCAATAAACTGAAAATTCACAAATACGTGGAAAAACATTGCCTAATTCGATGATATTTTGTTTATATCACCAAAAGGAAAATGGGATGATAAACGTCAAAATATTGCTAAATTCGATGATTTTTAGTACGAAACAAAATGTAACAAAACTTGCTTAAAATGCAATATTATGCAAAAATCTGAAGGCCAAAGCACATATCGTGATACTACATGAAATAGTATCGAAATATTGGTAAAAATGAATATATTTACGTAATATCAAACTACATGAAAAACGTGAAAAAAGTCATTATTATACCAAATTTGAGGATTTTAACTTCGAATCATAGAGCGACGTTTCGTATTATTTAGACCCTAGAAAAGACGTATAAAGATGTTGCTTCCAATACAAATGAATAAAATCAATGTGTTTTCATTAAAATTAACTAAAATGTTCCTGATTTTCGGTTTATACTACCGATGGAAGATGTACACGTAAAACCGTTCTAATCCCGCTGAAACGTCGATATATGCAATAAAAACAGAACTTCTCCCCTTTTCAATATCTTACTCAGTATTTTAACGAGAAACAAATAGATGATTGAAAACGAAGTATATAAGGTTATTTTCTGATCAATTATGTGTTTGCATAATTTTTATCGTACATTTAATGAGATAATAACAATAAACTGAAAATTCACAAAAACGTGGAAAAACGGCCTAATTCTATGATATTTTCTTTATATCACATAAAGGAAAAGGGGATGATAAAGGTCAAAATATTGCTAAATTCGAAAAACAAAATAAATGTACAAAAATGTACAAAATGTACAAAAAATGTACAAAACAAAATGCAAGAAAACTTGCTTAAAATGCAATGTTAGCCGAAAATCTGAGATATGAAGGCCAAATCACATATCGTGATACTACATGAAATAGTATCGAAATATTGATAAAAAATGAATATATTTACGTAATATCAAACAACATGAAAAACGTGAAAAAGTCATTATTATGACAAATCTGAGGATTTTAACTTCGAATCATAAAGCGACGTTTCGTATTTTTTAGACCCTAGAAAAGACGTATAAAGATGTTGCTTCCAATACAAATTATAAAAATCAATGTGTTTTCATTAAAATTAACTAAAATATTCCTGATTTTCGGTTTATATTACTGATGGAAGATGTACACGTAAAACCGTTCTAATCCGGCTGAAACGTCGATATATGCAATAAAAACACAACTTCTCCCCTTTTCAATAACTTACTCAGTATTTTAACGAAAAACAAATAGATGATTGAAAATGAAGTATTTAAGGTTATTTTCTGATCAATTATGTGTTTGCATAATTTTTATCGTATATTTAATGAATTAATAACGATAAACTTAAAATTCACAAAAACGTGGAAAAACAGCCTAATTCGATGATATTTTGTTTAAATCACGTAAAGGAAATGATTAAGGTTAAAATATTGCTGAATTCGTTGATTTTTAGTAGAAAACAAAATGCAAGAAAACTTGCCTAAAAATGCAAAATTTGCGAAATTCTGAGATTTGAAGGCCAAGTCACATATCGTGAGAAAACATGAAGTAGTATCGAAATATTGGTAAAAACAAATATATATACGTAATATCACACAACATCAATAACGTGAAAAAAGTCACTATATTACCATATTTGAGGATTTTAACTTCAAATCATAGAGCGAAGTTTCGTATTATTTAGATCCAAGAAAAGACATATGACAATGTTGTTTCAAATACAAATGATAAAAATCAAAGTGTTTTCATTAGAATTAACTAAAATGTTCCTGATTTTCCGTTTATATAACCGATGGAAGATGTACACGTAAAACCGCTCTAATCCGGCTGAAAAGTCGATATTTGCAATAAAAACAGAACTTCTCCCCTTTCCAATATCTTACTCAGTATTTTAACGAGAAACAAATAGTTGATTGAAAATGAAGTGTTTAAGGTTAATTTCTAATCAATTATGTGTTTGCATAATTTTTATCGTATATTTAATGAATTAATAGCAATAAACTGAAAATTCACAAATACGTGGAAAAACAGCAAAATATTGCCTAATTCGATGATATTTTGTTTATATCACCAAAAGGAAAATGGGATGATAAACGTCCAAATATTGCTAAATTCGATGATTTTTAGTACGAAACAAAATGTAAGAAAACTTGCTTAAAATGCAATATTATGCGAAAATCTGAAGGCCAAAGCACATATCGTGATACTACATGAAATAGTATCGAAATATTGGTAAAATGAATATATTTACGTAATATCAAACTACATGAAAAACCTGAAAAAAGTCATTATTATACCAAATTTGAGGATTTTAACTTCGAATCATAGAGCGACGTTTCGTATTATTTAGACCCTAGAAAAGACGTATAAAGATGTTGCTTCCAATACAAATGAATAAAATCAATGTGTTTTCATTAAAATTAACTAAAATGTTCCTGGATTTCGGTTTATATTACCGATGGATGATGTACACGTAAAACCGTTCTAATCCCGCTGAAACGTCGATATATGCAATAAAAACAGAACTTCTCCCCTTTTCAATATCTTACTCAGTATTTTAACGAGAAACAAATAGGTGATTGAAAACGAAATATATATGATTATTTTCTGATCAAATATGTGTTTGCGTAATTTTTATCGTACATTTAATGAGATAATAACAATAAACTGAAAATTCACAAAAACGTGGAAAAAGGGCCTAATTCGATGATATTTTCTTTATATCACAAAAAGGAAAAGGGGATGATAAAGGTCAAAATATTGCTAAATTCGAAAAACAAAATAAATGTACAAAAATGTACAAAATGTACAAAAAATGTACAAAACAAAATGCAAGAAAACTTGCTTAAAATGCAATGTTAGCCGAAAATCTGAGATATGAAGGCCAAATCACATATCGTGATACTACATGAAATAGTATCGAAATATTGATAAAAAATGAATATATTTACGTAATATCAAACAACATGAAAAACGTGAAAAAGTCATTATTATGACAAATCTGAGGATTTTAACTTCGAATCATAAAGCGACGTTTCGTATTTTTTAGACCCTAGAAAAGACGTATAAAGATGTTGCTTCCAATACAAATTATAAAAATCAATGTGTTTTCATTAAAATTAACTAAAATATTCCTGATTTTCGGTTTATATTACTGATGGAAGATGTACACGTAAAACCGTTCTAATCCGGCTGAAACGTCGATATATGCAATAAAAACACAACTTCTCCCCTTTTCAATAACTTATTCAGTATTTTAACGAGAAACAAATAGATGATTGAAAATGAAGTATTTAAGGTTATTTTCTGATCAATTATGTGTTTGCATAATTTTTATCGTATATTTAATGAATTAATAACGATAAACTTAAAATTCACAAAAACGTGGAAAAACGGCCTAATTCGATGATATTTTGTTTAAATCACGTAAAGGTAATGATAAAGGTTAAAATATTGCTGAATTCGTTGATTTTTAGTAGAAAACAAAATGCAAGAAAACTTGCCTAAAAATGCAAAATTTGCGAAATTCTGAGATTTGAAGGCCAAATCACATATCGTGAGAAAACATGAAGTAGTATCGAAATATTGGTAAAAACAAATATATATACGTAATATCACACTACATCAATAACGTGAAAAAAGTCACTATATTACCATATTTGAGGATTTTAACTTCAAATCATAGAGCGAGGTTTCGTATTATTTAGATCCAAGAAAAGACATATGACAATGTTGTTTCAAATACAAATGATAAAAATCAAAGTGTTTTCATTAGAATTAACTAAAATGTTCCTGATTTTCCGTTTATATAACCGATGGAAGATGTACACGTAAAACCGCACTAATCCGGCTGAAAAGTCGATATTTGCAATAAAAACAGAACTTCTTCCCTTTCCAATATCTTTCTCAGTATTTTAACGAGAAACAAATAGTTGATTGAAAATGAAGTGTTTAAGGTTAATTTTTAATCAATTATGTGTTTGCATAATTTTTATCGTATATTTAATGAATTAATAGCAATAAACTGAAAATTCAGAAATACGTGGAAAAACAGCAAAATATTGCCTAATACGATGATATTTTGTTTATATCACCAAAAGGAAAATGGGATGATAAACGTCAAAATATTGCTAAATTCGATGATTTTTAGTACGAAACAAAATGCAAGAAAACTTGCTTAAAATGCAATATTATGCGAAAATCTGAAGGCCAAAGCACATATCGTGATACTACATGAAATAGTATCGAAATATTGGTAAAAATGAATATATTCACGTAATATCAAACTACATGAAAAACGTGAAAAAAATCATTATTATACCAAATTTGAGGATTTTAACTTCGAATCATAGAGCGACGTTTCGTATTATTTAGACCCTAGAAAAGACGTATAAAGATGTTGCTTCCAATACAAATGAATAAAATCAATGTGTTTTCATTAAAATTAACTAAAATGTTCCTGATTTTCGGTTTATATTACCGATGGAAGATGTACACGTAAAACCGTTCTAATCCCGCTGAAACGTCGATATATGCAATAAAAACAGAACTTCTCCCCTTTTCAATATCTTACTCAGTATTTTAACGAGAAACAAATAGATGATTGAAAACGAAGTATATAAGGTTATTTTCTGATCAATTATGTGTTTGCATAATTTTTATCGTACATTTAATGAGATAATAACAATAAACTGAAAATTCACAAAAACGTGGAAAAACGGCCTAATTCGATGATATTTTCTTTATATCACATAAAGGAAAAGGGGATGATAAAGGTCAAAATATTGCTAAATTCGATGATTTTTAGTACAAAACAAAATGCAAGAAAACTTGCTTAAAATGCAATGTTAGCCGAAAATCTGAGATATGAAGGCCAAATCATATATCGTGATACTACATGAAATAGTATCGAAATATTGATAAAAAATGAATATATTTACGTAATATCAAACAACATGAAAAACGTGAAAAAGTCATTATTATGACAAATCTGAGGATTTTAACTTCGAATCATAAAGCGACGTTTCGTATTTTTTAGACCCTAGAAAAGACGTATAAAGATGTTGCTTCCAATACAAATTATAAAAATCAATGTGTTTTCATTAAAATTAACTAAAATATTCCTGATTTTCGGTTTATATTACTGATGGAAGATGTACACGTAAAACCGTTCTAATCCGGCTGAAACGTCGATATATGCAAAAAAAACAGAACTTCTCCCCTTTTCAATAACTTACTCAGTATTTTAACGAGAAACAAATAGATGATTGAAAATGAAGTATTTAAGGTTATTTTCTGATCAATTATGTGTTTGCATAATTTTTATCGTATATTTAATGAATTAATAACGATAAACTTAAAATTCACAAAAACGTGGAAAAACGGCCTAATTCGATGATATTTTGTTTAAATCACGTAAAGGAAATGATAAAGGTTAAAATATTGCTGAATTCGTTGATTTTTAGTAGAAAACAAAATGCAAGAAAACTTGCCTAAAAATGCAAAATTTGCGAAATTCTGAGATTTGAAGGCCAAATCACATATCGTGAGAAAACATGAAGTAGTATCGAAATATTGGTAAAAACAAATATATATACGTAATATCACACTACATCAATAACGTGAAAAAAGTCACTATATTACCATATTTGAGGATTTTAACTTCAAATCATAGAGCGAGGTTTCGTATTATTTAGATCCAAGAAAAGACATATGACAATGTTGTTTCAAATACAAGTGATAAAAATCAAAGTGTTTTCATTAGAATTAACTAAAATGTTCCTGATTTTCCGTTTATATAACCGATGGAAGATGTACACGTAAAACCGCTCTATTCCGGCTGAAAAGTCGATATTTGCAATAAAAACAGAACTTCTCCCCTTTCCAATATCTTACTCAGTATTTTAACGACAAACAAATAGTTGATTGAAAATGAAGTGTTTAAGGTTTATTGTTGATAATTTATTAAATATACGATAAAAATTATGCAAACACATAATTGATCAGAAAATAACCTTAAATACTTCATTTTCAATCATCTATTTGTTTCTCGTTAAAATACTAAGTTATTGAAAAGGGGAGAAGTTGTGTTTTTATTGCATATATCGACGTTTCAGCCGGATTAGAACGGTTTTACGTGTACATCTTCCATCAGTAATATAAACCGAAAATCAGGAATATTTTAGTTAATTTTAATGAAAACACATTGATTTTGATAATTTGTATTGGAAGCAACATCTTTATACGTCTTTTCTAGGGTCTAAAAAATACGAAACGTCGCTTTATGATTCGAAGTTAAAATCCTCAGATTTGTCATAATAATGACTTTTTCACGTTTTTCATGTTGTTTGATATTACGTAAATATATTCATTTTTTATCAATATTTCGATACTATTTCATGTAGTATCACGATATGTGATTTGGCCTTCATATCTCAGATTTTCGGCTAACATTGCATTTTAAGCAAGTTTTCTTGCATTTTGTTTTGTACATTTTTTGTGCATTTTGTACATTTTTGTACATTTATTTTGTTTTTCGAATTTAGCAATATTTTGACCTTTATCATCCCCTTTTCCTTTACGTGATATAAAGAAAATATCATCGAATTAGGCCGTTTTTCCACGTTTTTGTGAATTTTCAGTTTATTGTTATTATCTCATTAAATGTACGATAAAAATTATGCAAACACATAATTGATCAGAAAATAACCTTATATACTTCGTTTTCAATCACCTATTTGTTTCTCGTTAAAATACTGAGTAAGATATTGAAAAGGGGAGAAGTTCTGTTTTTATTGCATATATCGACGTTTCAGCGGGATTAGAACGGTTTTACGTGTACATCTTCCATCGGTAATATAAACCGAAATCCAGGAACATTTTAGTTAATTTTAATGAAAACACATTGATTTTATTCATTTGTATTGGAAGCAACATCTTTATACGTCTTTTCTAGGGTCTAAATAATACGAAACGTCGCTCTATGATTCGAAGTTAAAATCCTCAAATTTGGTATAATAATGACTTTTTTCACGTTTTTCATGTAGTTTGATATTACGTAAATATATTCATTTTTACCAATATTTCGATACTATTTCATGTAGTATCACGATATGTGCTTTGGCCTTCAGATTTTCGCATAATATTGCATTTTAAGCAAGTTTTCTTACATTTTGTTTCGTACTAAAAATCATCGAATTTAGCAATATTTTGACGTTTATCATCCCATTTTCCTTTTGGTGATATAAACAAAATATCATCGAATTAGGCAATATTTTGCTGTTTTTCCACGTATTTGTGAATTTTCAGTTTATTGCTATTAATTCATTAAATATACGATAAAAATTATGCAAACACATAATTGATTAAAAATTAACCTTAAACACTTCATTTTCAATCAACTATTTGTTTCTCGTTAAAATACTGAGTAAGATATTGGAAAGGGGAGAAGTTCTGTTTTTATTGCAAATATCGACTTTTCAGCCGGATTAGAGCGGTTTTACGTGTACATCTTCCATCGGTTATATAAACGGAAAATCAGGAACATTTTAGTAAATTCTAATGAAAACACTTTGATTTTTATCATTTGTATTTGAAACAACATTGTCATATGTCTTTTCTTGGATCTAAATAATACGAAACCTCGCTCTATGATTTGAAGTTAAAATCCTCAAATATGGTAATATAGTGACTTTTTTCACGTTATTGATGTTGTGTGATATTACGTATATATATTTGTTTTTACCAATATATCGATACTACTTCATGTTTTCTCACGATATGTGATTTGGCCTTCAAATCTCAGAATTTAGCAAATTTTGCATTTTTAGGCAAGTTTTCTTGCATTTTGTTTTCTACTAAAAATCAACGAATTCAGCAATATTTTAACCTTAATCATTTCCTTTACGTGATTTAAACAAAATATCATCGAATTAGGCTGTTTTTCCACGTTTTTGTGAATTTTAAGTTTATCGTTATTAATTCATTAAATATACGATAAAAATTATGGAAACACATAATTGATCAGAAAATAACCTTAAATACTTCATTTTCAATCATCTATTTGTTTTTCGTTAAAATACTGAGTAAGTTATTGAAAAGGGGAGAAGTTGTGTTTTTATTGCATATATCGACGTTTCAGCCGGATTAGAACGGTTTTTCGTGTACATCTTCCATCAGTAATATAAACCGAAAATCAGGAATATTTTAGTTAATTTTAATGAAAACACATTGATTTTATAATTTGTATTGGAAGCAACATCTTTATACGTCTTTTCTAGGGTCTAAAAAATACGAAACGTCGCTTTATGATTCGAAGTTAAAATCCTCAGATTTGTCATAATAATGACTTTTTCACGTTTTTCATGTTGTTTGATATTACGTAAATATATTCATTTTTTATCAATATTTCGATACTATTTCATGTAGTATCACGATATGTGATTTGGCCTTCATATCTCAGATTTTCGGCTAACATTGCATTTTAAGCAAGTTTTCTTGCATTTTGTTTTGTACATTTTTTGTACATTTATTTTGTTTTTCGAATTTAGCAATATTTTGACCTTTATCATCCCCTTTTCCTTTATGTGATATAAAGAAAATATCATCGAATTAGGCCGTTTTTCCACATTTTTGTGAATTTTCAGTTTATTGTTATTATCTCATTAAATGTACGATAAAAATTATGCAAACACATAATTGATCAGAAAATAACCTTATATACTTCGTTTTCAATCACCTATTTGTTTCTCGTTAAAATACTGAGTAAGATATTGAAAAGGGGAGAAGTTCTGTTTTTATTGCATATATCGACGTTTCAGCGGGATTAGAACGGTTTTACGTGTACATCTTCCATCGGTAATATACACCGAAATCCAGGAACATTTTAGTTAATTTTAATGAAAACACATTGATTTTATTCATTTGTATTGGAAGCAACATCTTTATACGTCTTTTCTAGGGTCTAAATAATACGAAACGTCGCTCTATGATTCGAAGTTAAAATCCTCAAATTTGGTATAATAATGACTTTTTTTACGTTTTTCATGTAGTTTGATATTACGTAAATATATTCATTTTTACCAATATTTCGATACTATTTCATGTAGTATCACGATATGTGCTTTGGCCTTCAGATTTTCGCATAATATTGCATTTTAAGCAAGTTTTCTTACATTTTGTTTCGTACTAAAAATCATCGAATTTAGCAATATTTGGACGTTTATCATCCCATTTTCCTTTTGGTGATATAAACAAAATATCATCGAATTAGGCAATATTTTGCTGTTTTTCCACGTATTTGTGAATTTTCAGTTTATTGCTATTAATTCATTAAATATACGATAAAAATTATGCAAACACATAATTGATTAGAAATTAACCTTAAACACTTCATTTTCAATCAACTATTTGTTTCTCGTTAAAATACTGAGTAAGATATTGGAAAGGGGAGAAGTTCTGTTTTTATTGCAAATATCGACTTTTCAGCCGGATTAGAGCGGTTTTACGTGTACATCTTCCATCGGTTATATAAACGGAAAATCAGGAACATTTTAGTAAATTCTAATGAAAACACTTTGATTTTTATCATTTGTATTTGAAACAACATTGTCATATGTCTTTTCTTGGATCTAAATAATACGAAACCTCGCTCTATGATTTGAAGTTAAAATCCTCAAATATGGTAATATAGTGACTTTTTTCACGTTATTGATGTTGTGTGATATTACGTATATATATTTGTTTTTACCAATATTTCGATACTACTTCATGTTTTCTCACGATATGTGATTTGGCCTTCAAATCTCAGAATTTCGCAAATTTTGCATTTTCAAGCAAGTTTTCTTGCATTTTGTTTTGTACTAAAAATCATCGAATTTAGCAATATTTTGACCTTTATCATCGCCTTTTCCTTTATGTGATATAAACAAAATATCATCGAATTAGGCCGTTTTTCCACGTTTTTGTGAATTTTCAGTTTATTGTTGATAATTCATTAAATGTACGATAAAAACACATAATTGATCAGAAAATAACCTTATATACTTCGTTTTCAATCCTCTATTTGTTTCTCATTAAAACACTGAGTAAGATATTGAAAGGGGGAGAAGTTATGTTTTTATTGCATATATCGACGTTTCAGCCGGATTTGAACGGTTTTACGTGTACATCTTCTATCGGTAATATAAACGGAATATCAGGAACATTTTAGTTAATTCTAGTGAAAACACATTGATTTTTATCATTTGTATTTGAAACAACATTGTCATATGTCTTTTCTTGGATCTAAATAATACGAAACCTCGCTGTATGATTTGAAGTTAAAACCCTCAAATATGGTAATATAGTGAATTTTTTCACGTTATTCATGTAGTGTGATTTTACGAATATATATATTCGTTTTTACCAATATTTCGATACTACTTCATGTTTTCTCACGATATGTGATTTGTCCTTCAAATCTCAGAATTTCGCAAATTATGCATTTTTAAACAAGTTTTCTTGCATTTTGTTTTGTACTAAAAATCATCGAATTCAGCAATATTTTGACGTCTATCATCCCCTTTTCCTTTATGTGATTTAAACAAAATATCATCGAATTAAGCAATATTTTGCTGTTTTTCCTCGTTTTTGTGAATTTTCAGTTTATTGCTATTTATTCATTAAATATACGATAAAAATGATGCAAACACATAATTGATTAGAAATTAACCTTAAACACTTCATTTTCAATCAACTGTTTGTTTCTCGTTAAAATACTGAGTAAGATATTTAAAAAGGGGAGAAGTTCTTTTTTTATTGCTTATATCGACGTTTTAGCCGGATTAGAACGGTTTTACATGTACATCTTCCATAGAAAATATAAACCGAAAATCAGGAATATTTTAGTTAATTTTAATGAAAACACATTGATTTTTATAATTTGTATTGGAAGCAACATCTTTATACGTCTTTTCTAGGGTCTAAAAAATACGAAACGTCGCTTTATGATTCGAAGTTAAAATCCTCAGATTTGTCATAATAATGACTTTTTCACGTTTTTCATGTTGTTTGATATTACGTAAATATATTCATTTTTTATCAATATTTCGAAACTATTTCATGTAGTATCACGATATGTGATTTGGCCTTCATATCTCAGATTTTCGGCTAACATTGCATTTTAAGCAAGTTTTCTTGCATTTTGTTTTGTACTAAAAATCATCGAATTTAGCAATATTTTGACCTTTATCATCCCCTTTTCCTTTATGTGATATAAAGAAAATATCATCGAATTAGGCCGTTTTTCCACGTTTTTGTGAATTTTCAGTTTATTGTTATTATCTCATTAAATGTACGATAAAAATTATGCAAACACATAATTGATCAGAAAATAACCTTATATACTTCGTTTTCAATCATCGTTTTGTTTCTCGTAAGATATTGAAAAGGGGAGAAGTTCTGTTTTTATTGCATATATCGACGTTTCAGCGGGATTAGAACGGTTTTACATGTACATCTTCCATCGGTAATATAAACCGAAAATCAGGAACATTTTAGTTAATTTTAATGAAAACACATTGATTTTATTCATTTGTATTGGAAGCAACATCTTTATACGTCTTTTCTAGGGTCTAAATAATACGAAACGTCGCTCTATGATTCGAAGTTAAAATCCTCAAATTTGGTATAATAATATGACTTTTTTCACGTTTTTCATGTAGTTTGATATTATGTAAATATATTCATTTTTACCGATATTTCGATACTATTTCATGTAGTATCACGATATGTGCTTTGGCCTTCAAATCTCAGATTTTCGCATAATATTGCATTTTAAGCAAGTTTTCTTGCATTTTGTTTCGTACTAAAAATCATCGAATTCAGCAATATTTTGACGTTTATCATCCCATTTTCCTTTTCGTGATATAAACAAAATATCATCGAATTAGGCAATATTTTGCTGTTTTTCCACGTATTTGTGAATTTTCAGTTTATTGCTATTAATTCATTAAATATACGATAAAAATGATGCAAACACATAATTGATTATAATCAACTATTTGTTTCTCGTTAAAATACTGAGTAAGATATTGGAAAGGGGAGAAGTTCTGTTTTTATTGCATATATCGACGTTTCAGCCGGATTAGAACGATTTTACGTGTACATCTTCCATCGGTAATATAAACGGAAAATCAGGAACCTTTTAGTTAATTCTAATGAAAAATATTGATTTTTATCATTTGTATTTAAAACAACATTGTCATGTCTTTGCTTGGATCTAAATAATACGAAACCTCGCTCTATGATTTGAAGTTAAAATCCTCAAATATGGTAATATAGTGACTTTTTTCACGTTACTCATGTAGTGTGATTTTACGTATATATATTCGTTTCTACCAATATTTCGATACTACTTCATGTTTTCTCACGATATGTGATTTGGCCTTCAAATCTCAGAATTTTGCAAATTTTGCATTTTTAAGCAAGTTTTCTTGCATTTTGTTTTGTACTAAAAATCATCGAATTTAGCAATATTTTGACCTTTATCATCGCCTTTTCCTTATTGTGATATAAACAAAATATCATCGAATTAGGCCGTTTTTCCACGTTTTTGTGAATTTTCAGTTTATTGTTGATAATTCATTAAATGTACGATAAAAACACATAATTGATCAGAAAATAACCTTATATACTTCGTTTTCAATCATCTATTTGTTTCTCATTAAAATACTGAGTAAGATATTGAAAGGGGGAGAAGTTATGTTTTTATTGCATATATCGACGTTTCAGTCGGATTAGAACGGTTTTACGTGTACATCTTCCATCGGTAATATAAACGGAATATCAGGAACATTTTAGTTAATTCTAGTGAAAACACATTGATTTTTATCATTTGTATTTGAAACAACATTGTCATATGTCTTTTCTTGGATCTAAATAATACGAAACCTCGCTGTATGATTTGAAGTTAAAACCCTCAAATATGGTAATATAGTGATTTTTTTCACGTTATTCATGTTGTGTGATTTTACGTATATATATTTTTTTTTACCAATATTTCGATACTACTTCATGTTTTCTCACGATATGTGATTTGTCCTTCAAATCTCAGAATTTCGCAAATTATGCATTTTTAAACAAGTTTTCTTGCATTTTGTTTTGTACTAAAAATCATCGAATTCAGCAATATTTTGACGTTTATCATCCCCTTTTTCTTTATGTGATATAAACAAAATATCATCGAATTAGGCAATATTTTGCTGTTTTTCCTCGTTTTTGTGAATTTTCAGTTTATTGCTATTTATTCATTAAATATACGATAAAAATGATGCAAACACATAATTGATTAGAAATTAACCTTAAACACTTCATTTTCAATCAACTGTTTGTTTCTCGTTAAAATACTGAGTAAGATATTTAAAAGGGGAGAAGTTCTTTTTTTATTGCATATATCGACGTTTTAGCCGGATTAGAACGGTTTTACGTGTACATCTTCCATCGAAAATATAAACCGAAAATCAGGAACATTTTAGTTAATTTTAATGAAAACACATTTTTTTTATACGTCTTTTCTAGGGTCTAAAAAAATACGAAACGTCGCTCTATGATTCGAAGTTAAAATCCTCAAATTTGGTATAATAATGACTTTTTTCACGTTTTTCATGTAGTTTGATATTACGTAAATATATTGATTTTTACCAATATTTCGATACTATTTCATGTAGTATCCCGATATGTGCTTTGGCCTTCAAATCTCAGATTTTCGCATAATATTGCATTTTAAGCAAGTTTTCTTGCATTTTGTTTCGTACTAAAAATCATCGAATTCAGCAATATTTTGACGTTAATCATCCCCTTTTCCTTTATGTGATATAAACAAAATATCATCGAATTAGGCAATATTTTGCTGTTTTTCCACGTTTTTGCGAAATTTCAGTTTATTGCTATTAATTCATTAAATATACGATAAAAATGATGCAAACACATAATTGATTAGAAATTAACCTTAAACACTTCATTTTCAATCAACTATTTGTTTCACGTTAAAATACTGAGTAAGATATTGGCAAGGGGAGAAGATCTATTTTTATTGCATATATCGACGTTTCAGCCGGATTAGAGCGGTTTTCCGTGTACATCTTCCATCGGTAATATAAACGGAAAATCAGGAACCTTTTAGTTAA
This sequence comes from Procambarus clarkii, assembly GCF_040958095.1. Classification (NCBI taxonomy): domain Eukaryota; kingdom Metazoa; phylum Arthropoda; class Malacostraca; order Decapoda; family Cambaridae; genus Procambarus; species Procambarus clarkii. The sequence goes on from NC_091181.1 coordinate 24,457,330, forward strand.
TTCTAATGAAAAATATTGATTTTTATCATTTGTATTTTAAACAACATTGTCATGTCTTTGCTTGGATCTAAATAATACGAAACCTCGCGGTATGATTTGAAGTTAAAATCCTCAAATATGGTTATATAGTGACTTTTTTCACGTTATTCATGTAGTGTGATTTTACGTATATATATTCGTTTTTACCAATATTTCGATACTACTTCATGTTTTCTCACGATATGTGATTTGGCCTTCAAATCTCAGAATTTCGCAAATTTTGCATTTTCAAGCAAGTTTTCTTGCATTTTGTTTTGTACTAAAAATCATCGAATTTAGCAATATTTTGACCTTTATCATCGCCTTTTCCTTTGTGATATAAACAAAATATCATCGAATTAGGCCGTTTTTCCACGTTTTTGTGAATTTTCAGTTTATTGTTGATAATTCATTAAATGTACGATAAAAACACATAATTGATCAGAAAATAACCTTATATAATTCGTTTTCAATCCTCTATTTGTTTCTCATTAAAATACTGAGTAAGATATTGAAAGGGGGAGAAGTTATGTTTTTATTGCATATATCGACGTTTCAGCCGGATAAGTTAAAATCCTCAAATATGGTAATATAGTGACTTTTTTCACGTTATTGATGTAGTGTGATATTACGTATATATATTTGTTTTTACCAATATTTCGATACTACTTCATGTTTTCTCACGATATGTGATTTGGCCTTCCAATCTCAGAATTTCGCAAATTTTGCATTTTTAGGCAAATTTTCTGGCATTTTGTTTTCTACTAAAAATCAACGAATTCAGCAATATTTTAACCTTCATCATTTCCTTTACGTGATTTAAACAAAATATCATCGAATTAGGCCGTTTTTCCACGTTTTTGTGAATTTTAAGTTTATCGTTATTAATTCATTAAATATACGATAAAAATTATGCAAACACATAATTGATCAGAAAATAACCTTAAATACTTTATTTTCAATCATCTATTTGTTTCTCGTTAAAATACTGAGTAAGTTATTGAAAAGGGGAGAAGTTGTGTTTTTATTGCATATATCGACGTTTCAGCCGGATTAGAACGGTTTTACGTGTACATCTTCCATCAGTAATTTAAACCGAAAATCAGGAATATTTTAGTTAATTTTAATGAAAACACATTGATTTTTATAATTTGTATTGGAAGCAACATCTTTATACGTCTTTTCTAGGGTCTAAAAAATACGAAACGTCGCTTTATGATTCGAAGTTAAAATCCTCAGATTTGTCATAATAATGACTTTTTCACGTTTTTCATGTTGTTTGATATTACGTAAATATATTCATTTTGTATCAATATTTCGATACTATTTCATGTAGTATCACGATATGTGATTTGGCCTTCATATCTCAGATTTTCGGCTAACATTGCATTTTAAGCAAGTTTTCTTGCATTTTGTTTTGTACATTTTTTGTACATTTTGTACATTTTTGTACATTTATTTTGTTTTTCGAATTTAGCAATATTTTGACCTTTATCATCCCCTTTTCCTTTATGTGATATAAAGAAAATATCATCGAATTAGGCCGTTTTTCCACGTTTTTGTGAATTTTCAGTTTATTGTTATTATCTCATTAAATGTACGATAAAAATTATGCAAACACATAATTGATCAGAAAATAACCTTATATACTTCGTTTTCAATCAGCTATTTGTTTCTCGTTAAAACACTGAGTAAGGTATTGAAAAGGGGAGAAGTTCTGTTTTTATTGCATATATCGACGTTTCAGCGGGATTAGAACGGTTTTACGTGTACATCTTCCATCGGTAATATATACCGAAAATCAGGAACATTTTAGTTAATTTTAATGAAAACACATTGATTTTATTCATTTGTATTGGAAGCAACATCTTTATACGTCTTTTCTAGGGTCTAAATAATACGAAACGTCGCTCTATGATTCGAAGTTAAAATCCTCAAATTTGGTATAATAATGACTTTTTTCACGTTTTTCATGTAGTTTGATATTACGTAAATATATTCATTTTTACCAATATTTCGATACTATTTCATGTAGTATCACGATATGTGCTTTGGCCTTCAGATTTTTGCATAATATTGCATTTTAAGCAAGTTTTCTTACATTTTGTTTCGTACTAAAAATCATCGAATTCAGCAATATTTTGACGTTTATCATCCCATTTTCCTTTTGGTGATATAAACAAAATATCATCGAATTAGGCAATATTTTGCTGTTTTTCGACGTATTTGTGAATTTTCAGTTTATTGCTATTAATTCATTAAATATACGATAAAAATGATGCAAACACATAATTGATTATAATCAACTATTTGTTTCTCGTTAAAATACTGAGTAAGATATTGGAAAGGGGAGAAGTTCTGTTTTTATTGCATATATCGACGTTTCAGCCGGATTAGAGCGATTTTACGTGTACATCTTCCATCGGTAATATAAACGGAAAATCAGGAACCTTTTAGTTAATTCTAATGAAAAATATTGATTTTTATCATTTGTATTTGAAACAACATTGTCATGTCTTTGCTTGGATCTAAATAATACGAAACCTCGCTCTATGATTTTAAGTTAAAATCCTCAAAATTTGGTAATATAGTGACTTTTTTCACGTTATTCATGTAGTGTGATTTTACGTATATATATTCGTTTTACCAATATTTCGATACTACTTCATGTTTTCTCACGATATGTGATTTGGCCTTCAAATCTCAGAATTTTGCAAATTTTGCATTTTTAAGCAAGTTTTCTTGCATTTTGTTTTGTACTAAAAATCATCGAATTTAGCAATATTTTGACCTTTATCATCGCCTTTTCCTTTATGTGATATAAACAAAATATCATCGAATTAGGCCGTTTTTCCACGTTTTTTGTGAATTTTCAGTTTATTGTTGATAATTCATTAAATGTACGATAAAAACACATAATTGATCAGAAAATAACCTTATATACTTCGTTTTCAATCATCTATTTGTTTCTCATTAAAATACTGAGTAAGATATTGAAAGGGGGAGAAGTTATGTTTTTATTGCATATATCGACGTTTCAGCCGGATTAGAACGGTTTTACGTGTACATCTTCCATCGGTAATATAAACGGAATATCAGGAACATTTTAGTTAATTCTAGTGAAAACACATTGATTTTTATCATTTGTATTTGAAACAACATTGTCATATGTCTTTTCTTGGATCTAAATAATACGAAACCTCGCTGTATGATTTGAAGTTAAAACCCTCAAATATGGTAATATAGTGAATTTTTTCACGTTATTCATGTAGTGTGATTTTACGTATATATATTCGTTTTTACCAATATTTCGATACTACTTCATGTTTTCTCACGATATGTGATTTGTCCTTCAAATCTCAGAATTTCGCAAATTATGCATTTTTAAACAAGTTTTCTTGCATTTTGTTTTGTACTAAAAATCATCGAATTCAGCAATATTTTGACGTTTATCATCCCCTTTTTCTTTATGTGATATAAACAAAATATCATCGAATTAGGCAATATTTTGCTGTTTTTCCTCGTTTTTGTGAATTTTCAGTTTATTGCTATTTATTCATTAAATATACGATAAAAATGATGCAAACACATAATTGATTAGAAATTAACCTTAAACACTTCATTTTCAATCAACTGTTTGTTTCTCGTTAAAATACTGAGTAAGATATTTAAAAGGGGAGAAGATCTATTTGTATTGCATATATCGACGTTTCAGCTGGATTAGAACGGTTTTCCGTGTACATCTTCCATCGGTAATATAAACGGAAAATCAGGAACCTTTTAGTTAATTCTAATGAAAAATATTGATTTTTATCATTTGTATTTTAAACAACATTGTCATATGTCTTTTCTTGGATCTAAATAATACGAAACCTCGCTCTATGATTTGAAGTTAAAATCCTCAAATATTGTAATATAGTGACTTTTTTCACGTTATTGATGTTGTGTGATATTACGTATATATATTTGTTTTTACCAATATTTCGATACTACTTCATGTTTTCTCACGATATGTGATTTGGCCTTCAAATCTCAGAATTTCGCAAATTTTGCATTTTTAGGCAAGTTTTCTTGCATTTTGTTTTCTACTAAAAATCAACGAATTCAGCAATATTTTAACCTTAATCATTTCCTTTACGTGATTTAAACAAAATATCATCGAATTAGGCTGCTTTCCACGTTTTTGTGAATTTTAAGTTTATCGTTATTAATTCATTAAATATACGATAAAAATTATGCAAACTCATAATTGATCAGAAAATAACCTTAAATACTTCATTTTCAATCATCTATTTGTTTTTCGTTAAAATACTGAGTAAGTTATTGAAAAGGGGAGAAGTTGTGTTTTTATTGCATATATCGACGTTTCAGCCGGATTAGAACGGTTTTACGTGTACATCTTCCATCAGTAATATAAACCGAAAATCAGGAATATTTTAGTTAATTTTAATGAAAACACATTGATTTTTATAATTTGTATTGGAAGCAACATCTTTATACGTCTTTTCTAGGGTCTAAAAAATACGAAACGTCGCTTTATGATTCGAAGTTAAAATCCTCAGATTTGTCATAATAATGACTTTTTCACGTTTTTCATGTTGTTTGATATTACGTAAATATATTCATTTTTTATCAATATTTCGATACTATTTCATGTAGTATCAAGATATGTGATTTGGCCTTCATATCTCAGATTTTCGGCTAACATTGCATTTTAAGCAAGTTTTCTTGCATTTTGTTTTGTACATTTTTTATACATTTTGTACATTTTTGTACATTTATTTTGTTTTTCGAATTTAGCAATATTTTGACCTTTATCATCCCCTTTTCCTTTATGTGATATAAAGAAAATATCATCGAATTAGGCCGTTTTTCCACGTTTTTGTGAATTTTCAGTTTATTGTTATTATCTCATTAAATGTACGATAAAAATTATGCAAACACATAATTGATCAGAAAATAACCTTATATACTTCGTTTTCAATCACCAATTTGTTTCTCGTTAAAATACTGAGTAAGATATTGAAAAGGGGAGAAGTTCTGTTTTTATTGCATATATCGACCTTTCAGCGGGATTAGAACGGTTTTACGTGTACATCTTCCATCGGTAATATAAACCGAAATCCAGGAACATTTTAGTTAATTTTAATGAAAACACATTGATTTTATTCATTTGTATTGGAAGCAACATCTTTATACGTCTTTTCTAGGGTCTAAATAATACGAAACGTCGCTCTATGATTCGAAGTTAAAATCCTCAAATTTGGTATAATAATGACTTTTTTCACGTTTTTCATGTAGTTTGATATTACGTAAATATATTCATTTTTACCAATATTTCGATACTATTTCATGTAGTATCACGATATGTGCTTTGACCTTCAGATTTTCGCATAATATTGCATTTTAAGCAAGTTTTCTTACATTTTGTTTCGTACTAAAAATCATCGAATTTAGCAATATTTTGACGTTTATCATCCCATTTTCCTTTTGGTGATATAAACAAAATATCATCGAATTAGGCAATATTTTGCTGTTTTTCCACGTATTTGTGAATTTTCAGTTTATTGCTATTAATTCATTAAATATACGATAAAAATTATGCAAACACATAATTGATTAGAAATTAACCTTAAACACTTCATTTTCAATCAACTATTTGTTTCTCGTTAAAATACTGAGTAAGATATTGGAAAGGGGAGAAGTTCTGTTTTTATTGCAAATATCGACTTTTCAGCCGGATTAGAGCGGTTTTACGTGTACATCTTCCATCGGTTATATAAACGGAAAATCAGGAACATTTTAGTTAATTCTAATGAAAACACTTTGATTTTTATCATTTGTATTTGAAACAACATTGTCATATGTCTTTTCTTGGATCTAAATAATACGAAACCTCGCTCTATGATTTGAAGTTAAAATCCTCAAATATTGTAATATAGTGACTTTTTTCACGTTATTGATGTTGTGTGATATTACGTATATATATTTGTTTTTACCAATATTTCGATACTACTTCATGTTTTCTCACGATATGTGATTTGGCCTTCAAATCTCAGAATTTCGCAAATTTTGCATTTTTAGGCAAGTTTTCTTGCATTTTGTTTTCTACTAAAAATCAACGAATTCAGCAATATTTTAACCTTAATCATTTCCTTTACGTGATTTAAACAAAATATCATCGAATTAGGCTGTTTTCCACGTTTTTGTGAATTTTAAGTTTATCGTTATTAATTCATTAAATATACGATAAAAATTATGCAAACACATAATTGATCAGAAAATAACCTTAAATACTTCATTTTCAATCATCTATTTGTTTTTCGTTAAAATACTGAGTAAGTTATTGAAAAGGGGAGAAGTTGTGTTTTTATTGCATATATCGACGTTTCAGCCGGATTAGAACGGTTTTACGTGTACATCTTCCATCAGTAATATAAACCGAAAATCAGGAATATTTTAGTTAATTTTAATGAAAACACATTGATTTTTATAATTTGTATTGGAAGCAACATCTTTATACGTCTTTTCTAGGGTCTAAAAAATACGAAACGTCGCTTTATGATTCGAAGTTAAAATCCTCAGATTTGTCATAATAATGACTTTTTCACGTTTTTCATGTTTTTTGATATTACGTAAATATATTCATTTTTTATCAATATTTCGATACTCTTTCATGTAGTATCACGATATGTGATTTGGCCTTCATATCTCAGATTTTCGGCTAACATTGCATTTTAAGCAAGTTTTCTTGCATTTTGTTTTGTACATTTTTTGTACATTTTGTTCATTTTTGTACATTTATTTTGTTTTTCGAATTTAGCAATATTTTGACCTTTATCATCCCCTTTTCCTTTATGTGATATAAAGAAAATATCATAGAATTAGGCCGTTTTTCCACGTTTTTGTGAATTTTCAGTTTATTGTTATTATCTCATTAAATGTACGATAAAAATTATGCAAACACATAATTGATCAGAAAATAACCTTATATACTTCGTTTTCAATCATCTATTTGTTTCTCGTTAAAATAATGAGTAAGATATTAAAAGGGGGGAAGTTCTGTTTTTATTGCATATATCGACGTTTCAGCGGGATTAGAACGGTTTTACGTGTAAATCTTCCATCGGTAATATAAACCGAAAATCAGGAACATTTTAGTTAATTTTAATGAAAACACATTGATTTTATTCATTTGTATTGGAAGCAACATCTTTATACGTCTTTTCTAGGGTCTAAATAATACGAAACGTCGCTCTATGATTCGAAGTTAAAATCCTCAAATTTGGTATAATAATGACTTTTTTCACGTTTTTCATGTAGTTTGATATTACGTAAATATATTCATTTTTACCAATATTTCGATACTATTTCATGTAGTATCACGATATGTGCTTTGGCCTTCAGATTTTTGCATAATATTGCATTTTAAGCAAGTTTTCTTACATTTTGTTTCGTACTAAAAATCATCGAATTCAGCAATATTTTGACGTTTATCATCCCATTTTCCTTTTGGTGATATAAACAAAATATCATCGAATTAGGCAATATTTTGCTGTTTTTCGACGTATTTGTGAATTTTCAGTTTATTGCTATTAATTCATTAAATATACGATAAAAATGATGCAAACACATAATTGATTATAATCAACTATTTGTTTCTCGTTAAAATACTGAGTAAGATATTGGAAAGGGGAGAAGTTCTGTTTTTATTGCATATATCGACGTTTCAGCCGGATTAGAGCGATTTTACGTGTACATCTTCCATCGGTAATATAAACGGAAAATCAGGAACCTTTTAGTTAATTCTAATGAAAAATATTGATTTTTATCATTTGTATTTGAAACAACATTGTCATGTCTTTGCTTGGATCTAAATAATACGAAACCTCGCTCTATGATTTTAAGTTAAAATCCTCAAAATTTGGTAATATAGTGACTTTTTTCACGTTATTCATGTAGTGTGATTTTACGTATATATATTCGTTTTACCAATATTTCGATACTACTTCATGTTTTCTCACGATATGTGATTTGGCCTTCAAATCTCAGAATTTTGCAAATTTTGCATTTTTAAGCAAGTTTTCTTGCATTTTGTTTTGTACTAAAAATCATCGAATTTAGCAATATTTTGACCTTTATCATCGCCTTTTCCTTTATGTGATATAAACAAAATATCATCGAATTAGGCCGTTTTTCCACGTTTTTTGTGAATTTTCAGTTTATTGTTGATAATTCATTAAATGTACGATAAAAACACATAATTGATCAGAAAATAACCTTATATACTTCGTTTTCAATCATCTATTTGTTTCTCATTAAAATACTGAGTAAGATATTGAAAGGGGGAGAAGTTATGTTTTTATTGCATATATCGACGTTTCAGCCGGATTAGAACGGTTTTACGTGTACATCTTCCATCGGTAATATAAACGGAATATCAGGAACATTTTAGTTAATTCTAGTGAAAACACATTGATTTTTATCATTTGTATTTGAAACAACATTGTCATATGTCTTTTCTTGGATCTAAATAATACGAAACCTCGCTGTATGATTTGAAGTTAAAACCCTCAAATATGGTAATATAGTGAATTTTTTCACGTTATTCATGTAGTGTGATTTTACGTATATATATTCGTTTTTACCAATATTTCGATACTACTTCATGTTTTCTCACGATATGTGATTTGTCCTTCAAATCTCAGAATTTCGCAAATTATGCATTTTTAAACAAGTTTTCTTGCATTTTGTTTTGTACTAAAAATCATCGAATTCAGCAATATTTTGACGTTTATCATCCCCTTTTTCTTTATGTGATATAAACAAAATATCATCGAATTAGGCAATATTTTGCTGTTTTTCCTCGTTTTTGTGAATTTTCAGTTTATTGCTATTTATTCATTAAATATACGATAAAAATGATGCAAACACATAATTGATTAGAAATTAACCTTAAACACTTCATTTTCAATCAACTGTTTGTTTCTCGTTAAAATACTGAGTAAGATATTTAAAAGGGGAGAAGATCTATTTTTATTGCATATATCGACGTTTCAGCCGGATTAGAACGGTTTTCCGTGTACATCTTCCATCGGTAATATAAACGGAAAATCAGGAACCTTTTAGTTAATTCTAATGAAAAATATTGATTTTTATCATTTGTATTTTAAACAACATTGTCATATGTCTTTTCTTGGATCTAAATAATACGAAACCTCGCTCTATGATTTGAAGTTAAAATCCTCAAATATTGTAATATAGTGACTTTTTTCACGTTATTGATGTTGTGTGATATTACGTATATATATTTGTTTTTACCAATATTTCGATACTACTTCATGTTTTCTCACGATATGTGATTTGGCCTTCAAATCTCAGAATTTCGCAAATTTTGCATTTTTAGGCAAGTTTTCTTGCATTTTGTTTTCTACTAAAAATCAACGAATTCAGCAATATTTTAACCTTAATCATTTCCTTTACGTGATTTAAACAAAATATCATCGAATTAGGCTGCTTGCCACGTTTTTGTGAATTTTAAGTTTATCGTTATTAATTCATTAAATATACGATAAAAATTATGCAAACTCATAATTGATCAGAAAATATCCTTAAATACTTCATTTTCAATCATCTATTTGTTTTTCGTTAAAATACTGAGTAAGTTATTGAAAAGGGGAGAAGTTGTGTTTTTATTGCATATATCGACGTTTCAGCCGGATTAGAACGGTTTTACGTGTACATCTTCCATCAGTAATATAAACCGAAAATCAGGAATATTTTAGTTAATTTTAATGAAAACACATTGATTTTTATAATTTGTATTGGAAGCAACATCTTTATACGTCTTTTCTAGGGTCTAAAAAATACGAAACGTCGCTTTATGATTCGAAGTTAAAATCCTCAGATTTGTCATAATAATGACTTTTTCACGTTTTTCATGTTGTTTGATATTACGTAAATATATTCATTTTTTATCAATATTTCGATACTATTTCATGTAGTATCAAGATATGTGATTTGGCCTTCATATCTCAGATTTTCGGCTAACATTGCATTTTAAGCAAGTTTTCTTGCATTTTGTTTTGTACATTTTTTATACATTTTGTACATTTTTGTACATTTATTTTGTTTTTCGAATTTAGCAATATTTTGACCTTTATCATCCCCTTTTCCTTTATGTGATATAAAGAAAATATCATCGAATTAGGCCGTTTTTCCACGTTTTTGTGAATTTTCAGTTTATTGTTATTATCTCATTAAATGTACGATAAAAATTATGCAAACACATAATTGATCAGAAAATAACCTTATATACTTCGTTTTCAATCACCTATTTGTTTCTCGTTAAAATACTGAGTAAGATATTGAAAAGGGGAGAAGTTCTGTTTTTATTGCATATATCGACCTTTCAGCGGGATTAGAACGGTTTTACGTGTACATCTTCCATCGGTAATATAAACCGAAATCCAGGAACATTTTAGTTAATTTTAATGAAAACACATTGATTTTATTCATTTGTATTGGAAGCAACATCTTTATACGTCTTTTCTAGGGTCTAAATAATACGAAACGTCGCTCTATGATTCGAAGTTAAAATCCTCAAATTTGGTATAATAATGACTTTTTTCACGTTTTTCATGTAGTTTGATATTACGTAAATATATTCATTTTTACCAATATTTCGATACTATTTCATGTAGTATCACGATATGTGCTTTGACCTTCAGATTTTCGCATAATATTGCATTTTAAGCAAGTTTTCTTACATTTTGTTTCGTACTAAAAATCATCGAATTTAGCAATATTTTGACGTTTATCATCCCATTTTCCTTTTGGTGATATAAACAAAATATCATCGAATTAGGCAATATTTTGCTGTTTTTCCACGTATTTGTGAATTTTCAGTTTATTGCTATTAATTCATTAAATATACGTAAAAATTATGCAAACACATAATTGATTAGAAATTAACCTTAAACACTTCATTTTCAATCAACTATTTGTTTCTCGTTAAAATACTGAGTAAGATATTGGAAAGGGGAGAAGTTCTGTTTTTATTGCAAATATCGACTTTTCAGCCGGATTAGAGCGGTTTTACGTGTACATCTTCCATCGGTTATATAAACGGAAAATCAGGAACATTTTAGTAAATTCTAATGAAAACACTTTGATTTTTATCATTTGTATTTGAAACAACATTGTCATATGTCTTTTCTTGGATCTAAATAATACGAAACCTCGCTCTATGATTTGAAGTTAAAATCCTCAAATATGGTAATATAGTGACTTTTTTCACGTTATTGATGTTGTGTGATATTACGTATATATATTTGTTTTTACCAATATTTCGATACTACTTCATGTTTTCTCACGATATGTGATTTGGCCTTCAAATCTCAAAATTTAGCAAATTTTGCATTTTTAGGCAAGTTTTCTTGCATTTTGTTTTCTACTAAAAATCAACGAATTCAGCAATGTTTCAACCTTAATCATTTCCTTTACGTGATTTAAACAAAATATCATCGAATTAGGCTGTTTTTCCACGTTTTTGTGAATTTTAAGTTTATCGTTATTAATTCATTATATATACGATAAAAATTATGCAAACACATAATTGATCAGAAAATAACCTTAAATACTTCATTTTCAATCATCTATTTGTTTTTCGTTAAAATACTGAGTAAGTTTGTATTGGAAGCAACATCTTTATACGTCTTTTCTAGGGTCTAAAAAATACGAAACGTCGCTTTATGATTCGAAGTTAAAATCCTCAGATTTGTCATAATAATGACTTTTTCACGTTTTTCATGTTGTTTGATATTACGTAAATATATTCATTTTTTATCAATATTTCGATACTATTTCATGAAGTATCACGATATGTGATTTGACCTTCATATCTCAGATTTTCGGCTAACATTGCATTTTAAGCAAGTTTTCTTGCATTTTGTTTTGTACATTTTTTGTACATTTTGTACATTTTTGTACATTTATTTTGTTTTTCGAATTTAGCAATATTTTGACCTTTATCATCCCCTTTTCCTTTATGTGATATAAAGAAAATACCATCGAATTAGGCCGTTTTTCCACGTTTTTGTGAATTTTCAGTTTATTGTTATTATCTCATTAAATGTACGATAAAAATTATGCAAACACATAATTGATCAGAAAATAACCTTATATACTTCGTTTTCAATCACCTATTTGTTTCTCGTTAAAATACTGAGTAAGATATTGAAAAGGGGAGAAGTTCTGTTTTTATTGCAAATATCGACTTTTCAGCCGGATTAGAGCGGTTTTACGTGTACATCTTCCATCGGTAATATAAACCGAAATCCAGGAACATTTTAGTTAATTTTAATGAAAACACATTGATTTTATTCATTTGTATTGGAAGCAACATCTTTATACGTCTTTTCTAGGGTCTAAATAATACGAAACGTCGCTCTATGATTCGAAGTTAAAATCCTCAAATTTGGTATAATAATGACTTTTTTCACGTTTTTCATGTAGTTTGATATTACGTAAATATATTCATTTTTACCAATATTTCGATACTTTTTCATGTAGTATCACGATATGTGCTTTGACCTTCAGATTTTCGCATAATATTGCATTTTAAGCAAGTTTTCTTACATTTTGTTTCGTACTAAAAATCATCGAATTTAGCAATATTTTGACGTTTATCATCCCATTTTCCTTTTGGTGATATAAACAAAATATCATCGAATTAGGCAATATTTTGCTGTTTTTCCACGTATTTGTGAATTTTCAGTTTATTGCTATTAATTCATTAAATATACGTAAAAATTATGCAAACACATAATTGATTAGAAATTAACCTTAAACACTTCATTTTCAATCAACTATTTGTTTCTCGTTAAAATACTGAGTAAGATATTGGAAAGGGGAGAAGTTCTGTTTTTATTGCAAATATCGACTTTTCAGCCGGATTAGAGCGGTTTTACGTGTACATCTTCCATCGGTTATATAAACGGAAAATCAGGAACATTTTAGTAAATTCTAATGAAAACACTTTGATTTTTATCATTTGTATTTGAAACAACATTGTCATATGTCTTTTCTTGGATCTAAATAATACGAAACCTCGCTCTATGATTTGAAGTTAAAATCCTCAAATATGGTAATATAGTGACTTTTTTCACGTTATTGATGTTGTGTGATATTACGTATATATATTTGTTTTTACCAATATTTCGATACTACTTCATGTTTTCTCACGATATGTGATTTGGCCTTCAAATCTCAAAATTTAGCAAATTTTGCATTTTTAGGCAAGTTTTCTTGCATTTTGTTTTCTACTAAAAATCAACGAATTCAGCAATATTTCAACCTTAATCATTTCCTTTACGTGATTTAAACAAAATATCATCGAATTAGGCTGTTTTTCCACGTTTTTGTGAATTTTAAGTTTATCGTTATTAATTCATTAAATATACGATAAAAATTATGCAAACACATAATTGATCAGAAAATAACCTTAAATACTTCATTTTCAATCATCTATTTGTTTTTCGTTAAAATACTGAGTAAGTTATTGAAAAGGGGAGAAGTTGTGTTTTTATTGCATATATCGACGTTTCAGCCGGATTAGAACGGTTTTACGTGTACATCTTCCATCAGTAATATAAACCGAAAATCAGGAATATTTTAGTTAATTTTAATGAAAACACATTGATTTTTATAATTTGTATTGGAAGCAACATCTTTATACGTCTTTTCTAGGGTCTAAAAAATACGAAACGTCGCTTTATGATTCGAAGTTAAAATCCTCAGATTTGTCATAATAATGACTTTTTCACGTTTTTCATGTTGTTTGATATTACGTAAATATATTCATTTTTTATCAATATTTCGATACTATTTCATGTAGTATCACGATATGTGATTTGACCTTCATATCTCAGATTTTCGGCTAACATTGCATTTTAAGCAAGTTTTCTTGCATTTTGTTTTGTACATTTTTTGTACATTTTGTACATTTTTGTACATTTATTTTGTTTTTCGAATTTAGCAATATTTTGACCTTTATCATCCCCTTTTCCTTTATGTGATATAAAGAAAATATCATAGAATTAGGCCGTTTTTCCACGTTTTTGTGAAATTTCAGTTTATTGTTATTATCTCATTAAATGTACGATAAAAATTATGCAAACACATAATTGATCAGAAAATAACCTTATATACTTCGTTTTCAATCATCTATTTGTTTCTCGTTAAAATACTGAGTAAGATTTTGAAAAGGGGAGAAGTTCTGTTTTTATTGCATATATCGACGTTTCAGCCGGATTAGAGCGATTTTACGTGTACATCTTCCATCGGTAATATAAACCGAAAATCAGGAACATTTTAGTTAATTTTAATGAAAACACATTGATTTTATTCATTTGTATTGGAAGCAACATCTTTATACGTCTTTTATAGGGTCTAAATAATACGAAACGTCGCTCTATGATTCGAAGTTAAAATCCGCAAATTTGGTATAATAATGACTTTTTTCACGTTTTTCATGTAGTTTGATATTACGTAAATATATTCATTTTTACCAATATTTCGATACTACTTCATGTTTTCTCACGATATGTGATTTGGCCTTCAAATCTCAGAATTTTGCAAATTTTGCATTTTTAAGCAAGTTTTCTTGCATTTTGTTTTGTACTAAAAATCATCGAATTTAGCAATATTTTGACCTTTATCATCGCCTTTTCCTTTATGTGATATAAACAAAATATCATCGAATTAGGCCGTTTTTCCACGTTTTTGTGAATTTTCAGTTTATTGTTGATAATTCATTAACTTCGTTTTCAATCATCTATTTGTTTCTCATTAAAATACTGAGTAAGATATTGAAAGGGGGAGAAGTTATGTTTTTATTGCATATATCGACGTTTCAGCCGGATTAGAACGGTTTTACGTGTACATCTTCCATCGGTAATATAAACGGAATATCAGGAACATTTTAGTTAATTCTAGTGAAAACACATTGATTTTTATCATTTGTATTTGAAACAACATTGTCATATGTCTTTTCTTGGATCTAAATAATACGAAACCTCGCTGTATGATTTGAAGTTAAAACCCTCAAATATGGTAATATAGTGAATTTTTTCACGTTATTCATGTAGTGTGATTTTACGTATATATATTCGTTTTTACCAATATTTCGATACTACTTCATGTTTTCTCACGATATGTGATTTGTCCTTCAAATCTCAGAATTTCGCAAATTATGCATTTTTAAACAAGTTTTCTTGCATTTTGTTTTGTACTAAAAATCATCGAATTCAGCAATATTTTGATGTTTATCATCCCCTTTTTCTTTATGTGATATAAACAAAATATCATCGAATTAGGCAATATTTTGCTGTTTTTCCTCGTTTTTGTGAATTTTCAGTTTATTGCTATTTATTCATTAAATATACGATAAAAATGATGCAAACACATAATTGATTTGAAATTAACCTTAAACACTTCATTTTCAATCAACTGTTTGTTTCTCGTTAAAATACTGAGTAAGATATTTAAAAGGGGAGAAGTTCTTTTTTTATTGCATATATCGACGTTTTAGCCGGATTAGAACGGTTTTACGTGTACATCTTCCATCGAAAATATAAACCGAAAATCAGGAACATTTTAGTTAATTTTAATGAAAACACATTTTTTTTATACGTCTTTTCTAGGGTCTAAAAAAATACGAAACGTCGCTCTATGCTTCGAAGTTAAAATCCTCAAATTTGGTATAATAATGACTTTTTCACGTTTTTCATGTAGTTTGATATTACGTAAATATATTGATTTTTACCAATATTTCGATACTATTTCATGTAGTATCACGATATGTGCTTTGGCCTTCAAATCTGAGATTTTCGCATAATATTGCATTTTAAGCAAGTTTTCTTGCATTTTGTTTCGTACTAAAAATCATCGAATTCAGCAATATTTTGACGTTAATCATCCCCTTTTCCTTTATGTTATATAAACAAAATATCATCGAATTAGGCAATATTTTGCTGTTTTTCCACGTTTTTGCGAAATTTCAGTTTATTGCTATTAATTCATTAAATATACGATAAAAATGATGCAAACACATAATTGATTAGAAATTAACCTTAAACACTTCATTTTCAATCAACTATTTGTTTCACGTTAAAATACTGAGTAAGATATTGGCAAGGGGAGAAGATCTATTTTTATTGCATATATCGACGTTTCAGCCGGATTAGAGCGGTTTTACGTGTACATCTTCCATCGGTAATATAAACGGAAAATCAGGAACCTTTTAGTTAATTCTAATGAAAAATATTGATTTTTATCATTTGTATTTTAAACAACATTGTCATGTCTTTGCTTGGATCTAAATAATACGAAACCTCGCTGTATGATTTGAAGTTAAAATCCTCAAATATGGTAATATAGTGACTTTTTTCACGTTATTGATGTAGTGTGATATTCCGTATATATATTTGTTTTTACCAATATTTCGATACTACTTCATGTTTTCTCACGATATGTGATTTGGCCTTCAAATCTCAGAATTTCGCAAATTTTGCATTTTTAGGCAAGTTTTCTGGCATTTTGTTTTCTACTAAAAATCAACGAATTCAGCAATATTTTAACCTTTATCATTTCCTTTACGTGATTTAAACAAAATATCATCGAATTAGGCCGTTTTTCCACGTTTTTGTGAATTTTAAGTTTATCGTTATTAATTCATTAAATATACGATAAAAATTATGCAAACACATAATTGATCAGAAAATAACCTTAAATACTTCATTTTCAATCATCTATTTGTTTCTCGTTAAAATACTGAGTAAGTTATTGAAAAGGGGAGAAGTTGTGTTTTTATTGCATATATTGACGTTTCAGCCGGATTAGAACGGTTTTACGTGTACATCTTCCATCAGTAATATAAACCGAAAATCAGGAATATTTTAGTTAATTTTAATGAAAACACATTGATTTTTATAATTTGTATTGGAAGCAACATCTTTATACGTCTTTTCTAGGGTCTAAAAAATACGAAACGTCGCTTTATGATTCGAAGTTAAAATCCTCAGATTTGTCATAATAATGACTTTTTCACGTTTTTCATGTTGTTTGATATTACGTAAATATATTCATTTTTTATCAATATTTCGATACTATTTCATGTAGTTTCACGATATGTGATTTGGCCTTCATATCTCAGATTTTCGGCTAACATTGCATTTTAAGCAAGTTTTCTTGCATTTTGTTTTGTACATTTTTTGTACATTTTGTACATTTTTGTACATTTATTTTGTTTTTCGAATTTAGCAATATTTTGACCTTTATCATCCCCTTTTCCTTTATGTGATATAAAGAAAATATCATAGAATTAGGCCGTTTTTCCACGTTTTTGTGAATTTTCAGTTTATTGTTATTATCTCATTAAATGTACGATAAAAATTATGCAAACACATAATTGATCAGAAAATAACCTTATATACTTCGTTTTCAATCACCTATTTGTTTCTCGTTAAAATACTGAGTAAGATATTGAAAAGGGGAGAAGTTCTGTTTTTATTGCATATATCGACGTTTCAGCGGGATTAGAACGGTTTTACGTGTACATCTTCCATCGGTAATATAAACCGAAATCCAGGAACATTTTAGTTAATTTTAATGAAAACACATTGATTTTATTCATTTGTATTGGAAGCAACATCTTTATACGTCTTTTCTAGGGTCTAAATAATACGAAACGTCGCTCTATGATTCGAAGTTAAAATCCTCAAATTTGGTATAATAATGACTTTTTTCACGTTTTTCATGTAGTTTGATATTACGTAAATATATTCATTTTTACCAATATTTCGATACTATTTCATGTAGTATCACGATATGTGCTTTGGCCTTCAGATTTTCGCATAATATTGCATTTTAAGCAAGTTTTCTTACATTTTGTTTCGTACTAAAAATCATCGAATTTAGCAATATTTTTACGTTTATCATCCCATTTTCCTTTTGGTGATATAAACAAAATATCATCGAATTAGGCAATATTTTGCTGTTTTTCCACGTATTTGTGAATTTTCAGTTTATTGCTATTAATTCATTATATATACGATAAAAATTATGCAAACACATAATTGATTAGAAATTAACCTTAAACACTTCATTTTCAATCAACTATTTGTTTCTCGTTAAAATACTGAGTAAGATATTGGAAAGGGGAGAAGTTCTGTTTTTATTGCAAATATCGACTTTTCAGCCGGATTAGAGCGGTTTTACGTGTACATCTTCCATCGGTTATATAAACGGAAAATCAGGAACATTTTAGTTAATTCTAATGAAAACACTTTGATTTTTATCATTTGTATTTGAAACAACATTGTCATATGTCTTTTCTTGGATCTAAATAATACGAAACCTCGCTCTATGATTTGAAGTTAAAATCCTCAAATATTGTAATATAGTGACGTTTTTCACGTTATTGATGTTGTGTGATATTACGTATATATATTTGTTTTTACCAATATTTCGATACTACTTCATGTTTTCTCACGATATGTGATTTGGCCTTCAAATCTCAGAATTTCGCAAATTTTGCATTTTTAGGCAAGTTTTCTTGCATTTTGTTTTCTACTAAAAATCAACGAATTCAGCAATATTTTAACCTTAATCATTTCCTTTACGTGATTTAAACAAAATATCATCGAATTAGGCTGTTTTCCACGTTTTTGTGAATTTTAAGTTTATCGTTATTAATTCATTAAATATACGATAAAAATTATGCAAACACATAATTGATCAGAAAATAACCTTAAATACTTCATTTTCAATCATCTATTTGTTTTTCGTTAAAATACTGAGTAAGTTATTGAAAAGGGGAGAAGTTGTGTTTTTATTGCATATATCGACGTTTCAGCCGGATTAGAACGGTTTTACGTGTACATCTTCCATCAGTAATATAAACCGAAAATCAGGAATATTTTAGTTAATTTTAATGAAAACACATTGATTTTTATAATTTGTATTGGAAGCAACATCTTTATACGTCTTTTCTAGGGTCTAAAAAATACGAAACGTCGCTTTATGATTCGAAGTTAAAATCCTCAGATTTGTCATAATAATGACTTTTTCACGTTTTTCATGTTGTTTGATATTACGTAAATATATTCATTTTTTATCAATATTTCGATACTATTTCATGTAGTTTCACGATATGTGATTTGGCCTTCATATCTCAGATTTTCGGCTAACATTGCATTTTAAGCAAGTTTTCTTGCATTTTGTTTTGTACATTTTTTGTACATTTTGTACATTTTTGTACATTTATTTTGTTTTTCGAATTTAGCAATATTTTGACCTTTATCATCCCCTTTTCCTTTATGTGATATAAAGAAAATATCATAGAATTAGGCCGTTTTTCCACGTTTTTGTGAATTTTCAGTTTATTGTTATTATCTCATTAAATGTACGATAAAAATTATGCAAACACATAATTGATCAGAAAATAACCTTATATACTTCGTTTTCAATCACCTATTTGTTTCTCGTTAAAATACTGAGTAAGATATTGAAAAGGGGAGAAGTTCTGTTTTTATTGCATATATCGACGTTTCAGCGGGATTAGAACGGTTTTACGTGTACATCTTCCATCGGTAATATAAACCGAAATCCAGGAACATTTTAGTTAATTTTAATGAAAACACATTGATTTTATTCATTTGTATTGGAAGCAACATCTTTATACGTCTTTTCTAGGGTCTAAATAATACGAAACGTCGCTCTATGATTCGAAGTTAAAATCCTCAAATTTGGTATAATAATGACTTTTTTCACGTTTTTCATGTAGTTTGATATTACGTAAATATATTCATTTTTACCAATATTTCGATACTATTTCATGTAGTATCACGATATGTGCTTTGGCCTTCAGATTTTCGCATAATATTGCATTTTAAGCAAGTTTTCTTACATTTTGTTTCGTACTAAAAATCATCGAATTTAGCAATATTTTTACGTTTATCATCCCATTTTCCTTTTGGTGATATAAACAAAATATCATCGAATTAGGCAATATTTTGCTGTTTTTCCACGTATTTGTGAATTTTCAGTTTATTGCTATTAATTCATTATATATACGATAAAAATTATGCAAACACATAATTGATTAGAAATTAACCTTAAACACTTCATTTTCAATCAACTATTTGTTTCTCGTTAAAATACTGAGTAAGATATTGGAAAGGGGAGAAGTTCTGTTTTTATTGCAAATATCGACTTTTCAGCCGGATTAGAGCGGTTTTACGTGTACATCTTCCATCGGTTATATAAACGGAAAATCAGGAACATTTTAGTTAATTCTAATGAAAACACTTTGATTTTTATCATTTGTATTTGAAACAACATTGTCATATGTCTTTTCTTGGATCTAAATAATACGAAACCTCGCTCTATGATTTGAAGTTAAAATCCTCAAATATTGTAATATAGTGACGTTTTTCACGTTATTGATGTTGTGTGATATTACGTATATATATTTGTTTTTACCAATATTTCGATACTACTTCATGTTTTCTCACGATATGTGATTTGGCCTTCAAATCTCAGAATTTCGCAAATTTTGCATTTTTAGGCAAGTTTTCTTGCATTTTGTTTTCTACTAAAAATCAACGAATTCAGCAATATTTTAACCTTAATCATTTCCTTTACGTGATTTAAACAAAATATCATCGAATTAGGCTGTTTTCCACGTTTTTGTGAATTTTAAGCTTATCGTTATTAATTCATTAAATATACGATAAAAATTATGCAAACACATAATTGATCAGAAAATAACCTTAAATACTTCATTTTCAATCATCTATTTGTTTTTCGTTAAAATACTGAGTAAGTTATTGAAAAGGGGAGAAGTTGTGTTTTTATTGCATATATCGACGTTTCAGCCGGATTAGAACGGTTTTACGTGTACATCTTCCATCAGTAATATAAACCGAAAATCAGGAATATTTTAGTTAATTTTAATGAAAACACATTGATTTTTATAATTTGTATTGGAAGCAACATCTTTATACGTCTTTTCTGGGGTCTAAAAAATACGAAACGTCGCTTTATGATTCGAAGTTAAAATCCTCAGATTTGTCATAATAATGACTTTTTCACGTTTTTCATGTTGTTTGATATTACGTAAATATATTCATTTTTTATCAATATTTCGATACTATTTCATGTAGTATCACGATATGTGATTTGGCCTTCATATCTCAGATTTTCGGCTAACATTGCATTTTAAGCAAGTTTTCTTGCATTTTGTTTTGTACATTTTTTGTACATTTTGTACATTTTTGTACATTTATTTTGTTTTTCGAATTTAGCAATATTTTGACCTTTATCATCCCCTTTTCCTTTATGTGATATAAAGAAAATATCATAGAATTAGGCCGTTTTTCCACGTTTTTGTGAATTTTCAGTTTATTGTTATTATCTCATTAAATGTACGATAAAAATTATGCAAACACATAATTGATCAGAAAATAACCTTATATACTTCGTTTTCAATCACCTATTTGTTTCTCGTTAAAATACTGAGTAAGATATTGAAAAGGGGAGAAGTTGTGTTTTTATTGCATATATCGACGTTTCAGCGGGATTAGAACGGTTTTACGTGTACATCTTCCATCGGTAATATAAACCGAAATCCAGGAACATTTTAGTTAATTTTAATGAAAACACATTGATTTTATTCATTTGTATTGGAAGCAACATCTTTATACGTCTTTTCTAGGGTCTAAATAATACGAAACGTCGCTCTATGATTCGAAGTTAAAATCCTCAAATTTGGTATAATAATGACTTTTTTCACGTTTTTCATGTAGTTTGATATTACGTAAATATATTCATTTTTACCAATATTTCGATACTATTTCATGTAGTATCACGATATGTGCTTTGGCCTTCAGATTTTCGCATAATATTGCATTTTAAGCAAGTTTTCTTACATTTTGTTTCGTACTAAAAATCATCGAATTTAGCAATATTTTTACGTTTATCATCCCATTTTCCTTTTGGTGATATAAACAAAATATCATCGAATTAGGCAATATTTTGCTGTTTTTCCACGTATTTGTGAATTTTCAGTTTATTGCTATTAATTCATTAAATATACGATAAAAATTATGCAAACACATAATTGATTAGAAATTAACCTTAAACACTTCATTTTCAATCAACTATTTGTTTCTCGTTAAAATACTGAGTAAGATATTGGAAAGGGGAGAAGTTCTGTTTTTATTGCAAATATCGACTTTTCAGCCGGATTAGAGCGGTTTTACGTGTACATCTTCCATCGGTTATATAAACGGAAAATCAGGAACATTTTAGTTAATTCTAATGAAAACACTTTGATTTTTATCATTTGTATTTGAAACAACATTGTCATATGTCTTTTCTTGGATCTAAATAATACGAAACCTCGCTCTATGATTTGAAGTTAAAATCCTCAAATATTGTAATATAGTGACTTTTTTCACGTTATTGATGTTGTGTGCTATTACGTATATATATTTGTTTTTACCAATATTTCGATACTACTTCATGTTTTCTCACGATATGTGATTTGGCCTTCAAATCTCAGAATTTCGCAAATTTTGCATTTTTAGGCAAGTTTTCTTGCATTTTGTTTTCTACTAAAAATCAACGAATTCAGCAATATTTTAACCTTAATCATTTCCTTTACGTGATTTAAACAAAATATCATCGAATTAGGCTGTTTTCCACGTTTTTGTGAATTTTAAGTTTATCGTTATTAATTCATTAAATATACGATAAAAATTATGCAAACACATAATTGATCAGAAAATAACCTTAAATACTTCATTTTCAATCATCTATTTGTTTTTCGTTAAAATACTGAGTAAGTTATTGAAAAGGGGAGAAGTTGTGTTTTTATTGCATATATCGACGTTTCAGCCGGATTAGAACGGTTTTACGTGTACATCTTCCATCAGTAATATAAACCGAAAATCAGGAATATTTTAGTTAATTTTAATGAAAACACATTGATTTTTATAATTTGTATTGGAAGCAACATCTTTATACGTCTTTTCTGGGGTCTAAAAAATACGAAACGTCGCTTTATGATTCGAAGTTAAAATCCTCAGATTTGTCATAATGACTTTTTCACGTTTTTCATGTTGTTTGATATTATGTAAATATATTCATTTTTTATCAATATTTCGATACTATTTCATGTAGTATCACGATATGTGATTTGGCCTTCATATCTCAGATTTTCGGCTAACATTGCATTTTAAGCAAGTTTTCTTGCATTTTGTTTTGTACATTTTTTGTACATTTTGTACATTTTTGTACATTTATTTTGTTTTTCGAATTTAGCAATATTTTGACCTTTATCATCCCCTTTTCCTTTATGTGATATAAAGAAAATATCATAGAATTAGGCCGTTTTTCCACGTTTTTGTGAATTTTCAGTTTATTGTTATTATCTCATTAAATGTACGATAAAAATTATGCAAACACATAATTGATCAGAAAATAACCTTATATACTTCGTTTTCAATCACCTATTTGTTTCTCGTTAAAATACTGAGTAAGATATTGAAAAGGGGAGAAGTTCTGTTTTTATTGCATATATCGACGTTTCAGCGGGATTAGAACGGTTTTACGTGTACATCTTCCATCGGTAATATAAACCGAAATCCAGGAACATTTTAGTTAATTTTAATGAAAACACATTGATTTTATTCATTTGTATTGGAAGCAACATCTTTATACGTCTTTTCTAGGGTCTAAATAATACGAAACGTCGCTCTATGATTCGAAGTTAAAATCCTCAAATTTGGTATAATAATGACTTTTTTCACGTTTTTCATGTAGTTTGATATTACGTAAATATATTCATTTTTACCAATATTTCGATACTATTTCATGTAGTATCACGATATGTGCTTTGGCCTTCAGATTTTCGCATAATATTGCATTTTAAGCAAGTTTTCTTACATTTTGTTTCGTACTAAAAATCATCGAATTTAGCAATATTTTTACGTTTATCATCCCATTTTCCTTTTGGTGATATAAACAAAATATCATCGAATTAGGCAATATTTTGCTGTTTTTCCACGTATTTGTGAATTTTCAGTTTATTGCTATTAATTCATTATATATACGATAAAAATTATGCAAACACATAATTGATTAGAAATTAACCTTAAACACTTCATTTTCAATCAACTATTTGTTTCTCGTTAAAATACTGAGTAAGATATTGGAAAGGGGAGAAGTTCTGTTTTTATTGCAAATATCGACTTTTCAGCCGGATTAGAGCGGTTTTACGTGTACATCTTCCATCGGTTATATAAACGGAAAATCAGGAACATTTTAGTTAATTCTAATGAAAACACTTTGATTTTTATCATTTGTATTTGAAACAACATTGTCATATGTCTTTTCTTGGATCTAAATAATACGAAACCTCGCTC
Organism: Procambarus clarkii; assembly: GCF_040958095.1. NCBI lineage: Eukaryota > Metazoa > Arthropoda > Malacostraca > Decapoda > Cambaridae > Procambarus > Procambarus clarkii. The sequence continues at coordinate 24,481,839 of NC_091181.1, forward strand.
TATGATTTGAAGTTAAAATCCTCAAATATTGTAATATAGTGACGTTTTTCACGTTATTGATGTTGTGTGATATTACGTATATATATTTGTTTTTACCAATATTTCGATACTACTTCATGTTTTCTCACGATATGTGATTTGGCCTTCAAATCTCAGAATTTCGCAAATTTTGCATTTTTAGGCAAGTTTTCTTGCATTTTGTTTTCTACTAAAAATCAACGAATTCAGCAATATTTTAACCTTAATCATTTCCTTTACGTGATTTAAACAAAATATCATCGAATTAGGCTGTTTTCCACGTTTTTGTGAATTTTAAGTTTATCGTTATTAATTCATTAAATATACGATAAAAATTATGCAAACACATAATTGATCAGAAAATAACCTTAAATACTTCATTTTCAATCATCTATTTGTTTTTCGTTAAAATACTGAGTAAGTTATTGAAAAGGGGAGAAGTTGTGTTTTTATTGCATATATCGACGTTTCAGCCGGATTAGAACGGTTTTACGTGTACATCTTCCATCAGTAATATAAACCGAAAATCAGGAATATTTTAGTTAATTTTAATGAAAACACATTGATTTTTATAATTTGTATTGGAAGCAACATCTTTATACGTCTTTTCTGGGGTCTAAAAAATACGAAACGTCGCTTTATGATTCGAAGTTAAAATCCTCAGATTTGTCATAATAATGACTTTTTCACGTTTTTCATGTTGTTTGATATTACGTAAATATATTCATTTTTTATCAATATTTCGATACTATTTCATGTAGTATCACGATATGTGATTTGGCCTTCATATCTCAGATTTTCGGCTAACATTGCATTTTAAGCAAGTTTTCTTGCATTTTGTTTTGTACATTTTTTGTACATTTTGTACATTTTTGTACATTTATTTTGTTTTTCGAATTTAGCAATATTTTGACCTTTATCATCCCCTTTTCCTTTATGTGATATAAAGAAAATATCATAGAATTAGGCCGTTTTTCCACGTTTTTGTGAATTTTCAGTTTATTGTTATTATCTCATTAAATGTACGATAAAAATTATGCAAACACATAATTGATCAGAAAATAACCTTATATACTTCGTTTTCAATCACCTATTTGTTTCTCGTTAAAATACTGAGTAAGATATTGAAAAGGGGAGAAGTTGTGTTTTTATTGCATATATCGACGTTTCAGCGGGATTAGAACGGTTTTACGTGTACATCTTCCATCGGTAATATAAACCGAAATCCAGGAACATTTTAGTTAATTTTAATGAAAACACATTGATTTTATTCATTTGTATTGGAAGCAACATCTTTATACGTCTTTTCTAGGGTCTAAATAATACGAAACGTCGCTCTATGATTCGAAGTTAAAATCCTCAAATTTGGTATAATAATGACTTTTTTCACGTTTTTCATGTAGTTTGATATTACGTAAATATATTCATTTTTACCAATATTTCGATACTATTTCATGTAGTATCACGATATGTGCTTTGGCCTTCAGATTTTCGCATAATATTGCATTTTAAGCAAGTTTTCTTACATTTTGTTTCGTACTAAAAATCATCGAATTTAGCAATATTTTTACGTTTATCATCCCATTTTCCTTTTGGTGATATAAACAAAATATCATCGAATTAGGCAATATTTTGCTGTTTTTCCACGTATTTGTGAATTTTCAGTTTATTGCTATTAATTCATTAAATATACGATAAAAATTATGCAAACACATAATTGATTAGAAATTAACCTTAAACACTTCATTTTCAATCAACTATTTGTTTCTCGTTAAAATACTGAGTAAGATATTGGAAAGGGGAGAAGTTCTGTTTTTATTGCAAATATCGACTTTTCAGCCGGATTAGAGCGGTTTTACGTGTACATCTTCCATCGGTTATATAAACGGAAAATCAGGAACATTTTAGTTAATTCTAATGAAAACACTTTGATTTTTATCATTTGTATTTGAAACAACATTGTCATATGTCTTTTCTTGGATCTAAATAATACGAAACCTCGCTCTATGATTTGAAGTTAAAATCCTCAAATATTGTAATATAGTGACTTTTTTCACGTTATTGATGTTGTGTGCTATTACGTATATATATTTGTTTTTACCAATATTTCGATACTACTTCATGTTTTCTCACGATATGTGATTTGGCCTTCAAATCTCAGAATTTCGCAAATTTTGCATTTTTAGGCAAGTTTTCTTGCATTTTGTTTTCTACTAAAAATCAACGAATTCAGCAATATTTTAACCTTAATCATTTCCTTTACGTGATTTAAACAAAATATCATCGAATTAGGCTGTTTTCCACGTTTTTGTGAATTTTAAGTTTATCGTTATTAATTCATTAAATATACGATAAAAATTATGCAAACACATAATTGATCAGAAAATAACCTTAAATACTTCATTTTCAATCATCTATTTGTTTTTCGTTAAAATACTGAGTAAGTTATTGAAAAGGGGAGAAGTTGTGTTTTTATTGCATATATCGACGTTTCAGCCGGATTAGAACGGTTTTACGTGTACATCTTCCATCAGTAATATAAACCGAAAATCAGGAATATTTTAGTTAATTTTAATGAAAACACATTGATTTTTATAATTTGTATTGGAAGCAACATCTTTATACGTCTTTTCTGGGGTCTAAAAAATACGAAACGTCGCTTTATGATTCGAAGTTAAAATCCTCAGATTTGTCATAATGACTTTTTCACGTTTTTCATGTTGTTTGATATTATGTAAATATATTCATTTTTTATCAATATTTCGATACTATTTCATGTAGTATCACGATATGTGATTTGGCCTTCATATCTCAGATTTTCGGCTAACATTGCATTTTAAGCAAGTTTTCTTGCATTTTGTTTTGTACATTTTTTGTACATTTTGTACATTTTTGTACATTTATTTTGTTTTTCGAATTTAGCAATATTTTGACCTTTATCATCCCCTTTTCCTTTATGTGATATAAAGAAAATATCATAGAATTAGGCCGTTTTTCCACGTTTTTGTGAATTTTCAGTTTATTGTTATTATCTCATTAAATGTACGATAAAAATTATGCAAACACATAATTGATCAGAAAATAACCTTATATACTTCGTTTTCAATCACCTATTTGTTTCTCGTTAAAATACTGAGTAAGATATTGAAAAGGGGAGAAGTTCTGTTTTTATTGCATATATCGACGTTTCAGCGGGATTAGAACGGTTTTACGTGTACATCTTCCATCGGTAATATAAACCGAAATCCAGGAACATTTTAGTTAATTTTAATGAAAACACATTGATTTTATTCATTTGTATTGGAAGCAACATCTTTATACGTCTTTTCTAGGGTCTAAATAATACGAAACGTCGCTCTATGATTCGAAGTTAAAATCCTCAAATTTGGTATAATAATGACTTTTTTCACATTTTTCATGTAGTTTCATATTACGTAAATATATTCATTTTTACCAATATTTCGATACTATTTCATGTAGTATCACGATATGTGCTTTGGCCTTCAGATTTTCGCATAATATTGCATTTTAAGCAAGTTTTCTTACATTTTGTTTCGTACTAAAAATCATCGAATTTAGCAATATTTTTACGTTTATCATCCCATTTTCCTTTTGGTGATATAAACAAAATATCATCGAATTAGGCAATATTTTGCTGTTTTTCCACGTATTTGTGAATTTTCAGTTTATTGCTATTAATTCATTAAATATACGATAAAAATTATGCAAACACATAATTGATTAGAAATTAACCTTAAACACTTCATTTTCAATCAACTATTTGTTTCTCGTTAAAATACTGAGTAAGATATTGGAAAGGGGAGAAGTTCTGTTTTTATTGCAAATATCGACTTTTCAGCCGGATTAGAGCGGTTTTACGTGTACATCTTCCATCGGTTATATAAACGGAAAATCAGGAACATTTTAGTTAATTCTAATGAAAACACTTTGATTTTTATCATTTGTATTTGAAACAACATTGTCATATGTCTTTTCTTGGATCTAAATAATACGAAACCTCGCTCTATGATTTGAAGTTAAAATCCTCAAATATTGTAATATAGTGACTTTTTTCACGTTATTGATGTTGTGTGCTATTACGTATATATATTTGTTTTTACCAATATTTCGATACTACTTCATGTTTTCTCACGATATGTGATTTGGCCTTCAAATCTCAGAATTTCGCAAATTTTGCATTTTTAGGCAAGTTTTCTTGCATTTTGTTTTCTACTAAAAATCAACGAATTCAGCAATATTTTAACCTTAATCATTTCCTTTACGTGATTTAAACAAAATATCATCGAATTAGGCTGTTTTCCACGTTTTTGTGAATTTTAAGTTTATCGTTATTAATTCATTAAATATACGATAAAAATTATGCAAACACATAATTGATCAGAAAATAACCTTAAATACTTCATTTTCAATCATCTATTTGTTTTTCGTTAAAATACTGAGTAAGTTATTGAAAAGGGGAGAAGTTGTGTTTTTATTGCATATATCGACGTTTCAGCCGGATTAGAACGGTTTTACGTGTACATCTTCCATCAGTAATATAAACCGAAAATCAGGAATATTTTAGTTAATTTTAATGAAAACACATTGATTTTTATAATTTGTATTGGAAGCAACATCTTTATACGTCTTTTCTGGGGTCTAAAAAATACGAAACGTCGCTTTATGATTCGAAGTTAAAATCCTCAGATTTGTCATAATGACTTTTTCACGTTTTTCATGTTGTTTGATATTATGTAAATATATTCATTTTTTATCAATATTTCGATACTATTTCATGTAGTATCACGATATGTGATTTGGCCTTCATATCTCAGATTTTCGGCTAACATTGCATTTTAAGCAAGTTTTCTTGCATTTTGTTTTGTACATTTTTTGTACATTTTGTACATTTTTGTACATTTATTTTGTTTTTCGAATTTAGCAATATTTTGACCTTTATCATCCCCTTTTCCTTTATGTGATATAAAGAAAATATCATAGAATTAGGCCGTTTTTCCACGTTTTTGTGAATTTTCAGTTTATTGTTATTATCTCATTAAATGTACGATAAAAATTATGCAAACACATAATTGATCAGAAAATAACCTTATATACTTCGTTTTCAATCACCTATTTGTTTCTCGTTAAAATACTGAGTAAGATATTGAAAAGGGGAGAAGTTCTGTTTTTATTGCATATATCGACGTTTCAGCGGGATTAGAACGGTTTTACGTGTACATCTTCCATCGGTAATATAAACCGAAATCCAGGAACATTTTAGTTAATTTTAATGAAAACACATTGATTTTATTCATTTGTATTGGAAGCAACATCTTTATACGTCTTTTCTAGGGTCTAAATAATACGAAACGTCGCTCTATGATTCGAAGTTAAAATCCTCAAATTTGGTATAATAATGACTTTTTTCACATTTTTCATGTAGTTTCATATTACGTAAATATATTCATTTTTACCAATATTTCGATACTATTTCATGTAGTATCACGATATGTGCTTTGGCCTTCAGATTTTCGCATAATATTGCATTTTAAGCAAGTTTTCTAACATTTTGTTTCGTACTAAAAATCATCGAATTTAGCAATATTTTTACGTTTATCATCCCATTTTCCTTTTGGTGATATAAACAAAATATCATCGAATTAGGCAATATTTTGCTGTTTTTCCACGTATTTGTGAATTTTCAGTTTATTGCTATTAATTCATTAAATATACGATAAAAATTATGCAAACACATAATTGATTAGAAATTAACCTTAAACACTTCATTTTCAATCAACTATTTGTTTCTCGTTAAAATACTGAGTAAGATATTGGAAAGGGGAGAAGTTCTGTTTTTATTGCAAATATCGACTTTTCAGCCGGATTAGAGCGGTTTTACGTGTACATCTTCCATCGGTAATATAAACGGAAAATCAGGAACATTTTAGTTAATTCTAATGAAAACACTTTGATTTTTATCATTTGTATTTGAAACAACATTGTCATATGTCTTTTCTTGGATCTAAATAATACGAAACCTCGCTCTATGATTTGAAGTTAAAATCCTCAAATATTGTAATATAGTGACTTTTTTCACGTTATTGATGTTGTGTGCTATTACGTATATATATTTGTTTTTACCAATATTTCGATACTACTTCATGTTTTCTCACGATATGTGATTTGGCCTTCAAATCTCAGAATTTCGCAAATTTTGCATTTTTAGGCAAGTTTTCTTGCATTTTGTTTTCTACTAAAAATCAACGAATTCAGCAATATTTTAACCTTAATCATTTCCTTTACGTGATTTAAACAAAATATCATCGAATTAGGCTGTTTTCCACGTTTTTGTGAATTTTAAGTTTATCGTTATTAATTCATTAAATATACGATAAAAATTATGCAAACACATAATTGATCAGAAAATAACCTTAAATACTTCATTTTCAATCATCTATTTGTTTTTCGTTAAAATACTGAGTAAGTTATTGAAAAGGGGAGAAGTTGTGTTTTTATTGCATATATCGACGTTTCAGCCGGATTAGAACGGTTTTACGTGTACATCTTCCATCAGTAATATAAACCGAAAATCAGGAATATTTTAGTTAATTTTAATGAAAACACATTGATTTTTATAATTTGTATTGGAAGCAACATCTTTATACGTCTTTTCTGGGGTCTAAAAAATACGAAACGTCGCTTTATGATTCGAAGTTAAAATCCTCAGATTTGTCATAATAATGACTTTTTCACGTTTTTCATGTTGTTTGATATTACGTAAATATATTCATTTTTTATCAATATTTCGATACTATTTCATGTAGTATCACGATATGTGATTTGGCCTTCATATCTCAGATTTTCGGCTAACATTGCATTTTAAGCAAGTTTTCTTGCATTTTGTTTTGTACATTTTTTGTACATTTTGTACATTTTTGTACATTTATTTTGTTTTTCGAATTTAGCAATATTTTGACCTTTATCATCCCCTTTTCCTTTATGTGATATAAAGAAAATATCATAGAATTAGGCCGTTTTTCCACGTTTTTGTGAATTTTCAGTTTATTGTTATTATCTCATTAAATGTACGATAAAAATTATGCAAACACATAATTGATCAGAAAATAACCTTATATACTTCGTTTTCAATCACCTATTTGTTTCTCGTTAAAATACTGAGTAAGATATTGAAAAGGGGAGAAGTTGTGTTTTTATTGCATATATCGACGTTTCAGCGGGATTAGAACGGTTTTACGTGTACATCTTCCATCGGTAATATAAACCGAAATCCAGGAACATTTTAGTTAATTTTAATGAAAACACATTGATTTTATTCATTTGTATTGGAAGCAACATCTTTATACGTCTTTTCTAGGGTCTAAATAATACGAAACGTCGCTCTATGATTCGAAGTTAAAATCCTCAAATTTGGTATAATAATGACTTTTTTCACGTTTTTCATGTAGTTTGATATTACGTAAATATATTCATTTTTACCAATATTTCGATACTATTTCATGTAGTATCACGATATGTGCTTTGGCCTTCAGATTTTCGCATAATATTGCATTTTAAGCAAGTTTTCTTACATTTTGTTTCGTACTAAAAATCATCGAATTTAGCAATATTTTTACGTTTATCATCCCATTTTCCTTTTGGTGATATAAACAAAATATCATCGAATTAGGCAATATTTTGCTGTTTTTCCACGTATTTGTGAATTTTCAGTTTATTGCTATTAATTCATTAAATATACGATAAAAATTATGCAAACACATAATTGATTAGAAATTAACCTTAAACACTTCATTTTCAATCAACTATTTGTTTCTCGTTAAAATACTGAGTAAGATATTGGAAAGGGGAGAAGTTCTGTTTTTATTGCAAATATCGACTTTTCAGCCGGATTAGAGCGGTTTTACGTGTACATCTTCCATCGGTTATATAAACGGAAAATCAGGAACATTTTAGTTAATTCTAATGAAAACACTTTGATTTTTATCATTTGTATTTGAAACAACATTGTCATATGTCTTTTCTTGGATCTAAATAATACGAAACCTCGCTCTATGATTTGAAGTTAAAATCCTCAAATATTGTAATATAGTGACTTTTTTCACGTTATTGATGTTGTGTGCTATTACGTATATATATTTGTTTTTACCAATATTTCGATACTACTTCATGTTTTCTCACGATATGTGATTTGGCCTTCAAATCTCAGAATTTCGCAAATTTTGCATTTTTAGGCAAGTTTTCTTGCATTTTGTTTTCTACTAAAAATCAACGAATTCAGCAATATTTTAACCTTAATCATTTCCTTTACGTGATTTAAACAAAATATCATCGAATTAGGCTGTTTTCCACGTTTTTGTGAATTTTAAGTTTATCGTTATTAATTCATTAAATATACGATAAAAATTATGCAAACACATAATTGATCAGAAAATAACCTTAAATACTTCATTTTCAATCATCTATTTGTTTTTCGTTAAAATACTGAGTAAGTTATTGAAAAGGGGAGAAGTTGTGTTTTTATTGCATATATCGACGTTTCAGCCGGATTAGAACGGTTTTACGTGTACATCTTCCATCAGTAATATAAACCGAAAATCAGGAATATTTTAGTTAATTTTAATGAAAACACATTGATTTTTATAATTTGTATTGGAAGCAACATCTTTATACGTCTTTTCTGGGGTCTAAAAAATACGAAACGTCGCTTTATGATTCGAAGTTAAAATCCTCAGATTTGTCATAATGACTTTTTCACGTTTTTCATGTTGTTTGATATTATGTAAATATATTCATTTTTTATCAATATTTCGATACTATTTCATGTAGTATCACGATATGTGATTTGGCCTTCATATCTCAGATTTTCGGCTAACATTGCATTTTAAGCAAGTTTTCTTGCATTTTGTTTTGTACATTTTTTGTACATTTTGTACATTTTTGTACATTTATTTTGTTTTTCGAATTTAGCAATATTTTGACCTTTATCATCCCCTTTTCCTTTATGTGATATAAAGAAAATATCATAGAATTAGGCCGTTTTTCCACGTTTTTGTGAATTTTCAGTTTATTGTTATTATCTCATTAAATGTACGATAAAAATTATGCAAACACATAATTGATCAGAAAATAACCTTATATACTTCGTTTTCAATCACCTATTTGTTTCTCGTTAAAATACTGAGTAAGATATTGAAAAGGGGAGAAGTTCTGTTTTTATTGCATATATCGACGTTTCAGCGGGATTAGAACGGTTTTACGTGTACATCTTCCATCGGTAATATAAACCGAAATCCAGGAACATTTTAGTTAATTTTAATGAAAACACATTGATTTTATTCATTTGTATTGGAAGCAACATCTTTATACGTCTTTTCTAGGGTCTAAATAATACGAAACGTCGCTCTATGATTCGAAGTTAAAATCCTCAAATTTGGTATAATAATGACTTTTTTCACATTTTTCATGTAGTTTCATATTACGTAAATATATTCATTTTTACCAATATTTCGATACTATTTCATGTAGTATCACGATATGTGCTTTGGCCTTCAGATTTTCGCATAATATTGCATTTTAAGCAAGTTTTCTTACATTTTGTTTCGTACTAAAAATCATCGAATTTAGCAATATTTTTACGTTTATCATCCCATTTTCCTTTTGGTGATATAAACAAAATATCATCGAATTAGGCAATATTTTGCTGTTTTTCCACGTATTTGTGAATTTTCAGTTTATTGCTATTAATTCATTAAATATACGATAAAAATTATGCAAACACATAATTGATTAGAAATTAACCTTAAACACTTCATTTTCAATCAACTATTTGTTTCTCGTTAAAATACTGAGTAAGATATTGGAAAGGGGAGAAGTTCTGTTTTTATTGCAAATATCGACTTTTCAGCCGGATTAGAGCGGTTTTACGTGTACATCTTCCATCGGTAATATAAACGGAAAATCAGGAACATTTTAGTTAATTCTAATGAAAACACTTTGATTTTTATCATTTGTATTTGAAACAACATTGTCATATGTCTTTTCTTGGATCTAAATAATACGAAACCTCGCTCTATGATTTGAAGTTAAAATCCTCAAATATTGTAATATAGTGACTTTTTTCACGTTATTGATGTTGTGTGATATTACGTATATATATTTGTTTTTACCAATATTTCGATACTACTTCATGTTTTCTCACGATATGTGATTTGGCCTTCAAATCTCAGAATTTCGCAAATTTTGCATTTTTAGGCAAGTTTTCTTGCATTTTGTTTTCTACTAAAAATCAACGAATTCAGCAATATTTTAACCTTAATCATTTCCTTTACGTGATTTAAACAAAATATCATCGAATTAGGCTGTTTTCCACGTTTTTGTGAATTTTAAGTTTATCGTTATTAATTCATTAAATATACGATAAAAATTATGCAAACACATAATTGATCAGAAAATAACCTTAAATACTTCATTTTCAATCATCTATTTGTTTTTCGTTAAAATACTGAGTAAGTTATTGAAAAGGGGAGAAGTTGTATTTTTATTGCATATATCGACGTTTCAGCCGGATTAGAACGGTTTTACGTGTACATCTTCCATCAGTAATATAAACCGAAAATCAGGAATATTTTAGTTAATTTTAATGAAAACACATTGATTTTTATAATTTGTATTGGAAGCAACATCTTTATACGTCTTTTCTGGGGTCTAAAAAATACGAAACGTCGCTTTATGATTCGAAGTTAAAATCCTCAGATTTGTCATAATAATGACTTTTTCACGTTTTTCATGTTGTTTGATATTACGTAAATATATTCATTTTTTATCAATATTTCGATACTATTTCATGTAGTATCACGATATGTGATTTGGCCTTCATATCTCAGATTTTCGGCTAACATTGCATTTTAAGCAAGTTTTCTTGCATTTTGTTTTGTACATTTTTTGTACATTTTGTACATTTTTGTACATTTATTTTGTTTTTCGAATTTAGCAATATTTTGACCTTTATCATCCCCTTTTCCTTTATGTGATATAAAGAAAATATCATAGAATTAGGCCGTTTTTCCACGTTTTTGTGAATTTTCAGTTTATTGTTATTATCTCATTAAATGTACGATAAAAATTATGCAAACACATAATTGATCAGAAAATAACCTTATATACTTCGTTTTCAATCACCTATTTGTTTCTCGTTAAAATACTGAGTAAGATATTGAAAAGGGGAGAAGTTCTGTTTTTATTGCATATATCGACGTTTCAGCGGGATTAGAACGGTTTTACGTGTACATCTTCCATCGGTAATATAAACCGAAATCCAGGAACATTTTAGTTAATTTTAATGAAAACACATTGATTTTATTCATTTGTATTGGAAGCAACATCTTTATACGTCTTTTCTAGGGTCTAAATAATACGAAACGTCGCTCTATGATTCGAAGTTAAAATCCTCAAATTTGGTATAATAATGACTTTTTTCACGTTTTTCATGTAGTTTCATATTACGTAAATATATTCATTTTTACCAATATTTCGATACTATTTCATGTAGTATCACGATATGTGCTTTGGCCTTCAGATTTTCGCATAATATTGCATTTTAAGCAAGTTTTCTTACATTTTGTTTCGTACTAAAAATCATCGAATTTAGCAATATTTTTACGTTTATCATCCCATTTTCCTTTTGGTGATATAAACAAAATATCATCGAATTAGGCAATATTTTGCTGTTTTTCCACGTATTTGTGAATTTTCAGTTTATTGCTATTAATTCATTAAATATACGATAAAAATTATGCAAACACATAATTGATTAGAAATTAACCTTAAACACTTCATTTTCAATCAACTATTTGTTTCTCGTTAAAATACTGAGTAAGATATTGGAAAGGGGAGAAGTTCTGTTTTTATTGCAAATATCGACTTTTCAGCCGGATTAGAGCGGTTTTACGTGTACATCTTCCATCGGTAATATAAACGGAAAATCAGGAACATTTTAGTTAATTCTAATGAAAACACTTTGATTTTTATCATTTGTATTTGAAACAACATTGTCATATGTCTTTTCTTGGATCTAAATAATACGAAACCTCGCTCTATGATTTGAAGTTAAAATCCTCAAATATTGTAATATAGTGACTTTTTTCACGTTATTGATGTTGTGTGATATTACGAATATATATTTGTTTTTACCAATATTTCGATACTACTTCATGTTTTCTCACGATATGTGATTTGGCCTTCAAATCTCAGAATTTCGCAAATTTTGCATTTTTAGGCAAGTTTTCTTGCATTTTGTTTTCTACTAAAAATCAACGAATTCAGCAATATTTTAACCTTAATCATTTCCTTTACGTGATTTAAACAAAATATCATCGAATTAGGCTGTTTTCCACGTTTTTGTGAATTTTAAGTTTATCGTTATTAATTCATTAAATATACGATAAAAATTATGCAAACACATAATTGATCAGAAAATAACCTTAAATACTTCATTTTCAATCATCTATTTGTTTTTCGTTAAAATACTGAGTAAGTTATTGAAAAGGGGAGAAGTTGTATTTTTATTGCATATATCGACGTTTCAGCCGGATTAGAACGGTTTTACGTGTACATCTTCCATCAGTAATATAAACCGAAAATCAGGAATATTTTAGTTAATTTTAATGAAAACACATTGATTTTTATAATTTGTATTGGAAGCAACATCTTTATACGTCTTTTCTGGGGTCTAAAAAATACGAAACGTCGCTTTATGATTCGAAGTTAAAATCCTCAGATTTGTCATAATAATGACTTTTTCACGTTTTTCATGTTGTTTGATATTACGTAAATATATTCATTTTTTATCAATATTTCGATACTATTTCATGTAGTATCACGATATGTGATTTGGCCTTCATATCTCAGATTTTCGGCTAACATTGCATTTTAAGCAAGTTTTCTTGCATTTTGTTTTGTACATTTTTTGTACATTTTGTACATTTTTGTACATTTATTTTGTTTTTCGAATTTAGCAATATTTTGACCTTTATCATCCCCTTTTCCTTTATGTGATATAAAGAAAATATCATAGAATTAGGCCGTTTTTCCACGTTTTTGTGAATTTTCAGTTTATTGTTATTATCTCATTAAATGTACGATAAAAATTATGCAAACACATAATTGATCAGAAAATAACCTTATATACTTCGTTTTCAATCACCTATTTGTTTCTCGTTAAAATACTGAGTAAGATATTGAAAAGGGGAGAAGTTCTGTTTTTATTGCATATATCGACGTTTCAGCGGGATTAGAACGGTTTTACGTGTACATCTTCCATCGGTAATATAAACCGAAATCCAGGAACATTTTAGTTAATTTTAATGAAAACACATTGATTTTATTCATTTGTATTGGAAGCAACATCTTTATACGTCTTTTCTAGGGTCTAAATAATACGAAACGTCGCTCTATGATTCGAAGTTAAAATCCTCAAATTTGGTATAATAATGACTTTTTTCACGTTTTTCATGTAGTTTCATATTACGTAAATATATTCATTTTTACCAATATTTCGATACTATTTCATGTAGTATCACGATATGTGCTTTGGCCTTCAGATTTTCGCATAATATTGCATTTTAAGCAAGTTTTCTTACATTTTGTTTCGTACTAAAAATCATCGAATTTAGCAATATTTTTACGTTTATCATCCCATTTTCCTTTTGGTGATATAAACAAAATATCATCGAATTAGGCAATATTTTGCTGTTTTTCCACGTATTTGTGAATTTTCAGTTTATTGCTATTAATTCATTAAATATACGATAAAAATTATGCAAACACATAATTGATTAGAAATTAACCTTAAACACTTCATTTTCAATCAACTATTTGTTTCTCGTTAAAATACTGAGTAAGATATTGGAAAGGGGAGAAGTTCTGTTTTTATTGCAAATATCGACTTTTCAGCCGGATTAGAGCGGTTTTACGTGTACATCTTCCATCGGTAATATAAACGGAAAATCAGGAACATTTTAGTTAATTCTAATGAAAACACTTTGATTTTTATCATTTGTATTTGAAACAACATTGTCATATGTCTTTTCTTGGATCTAAATAATACGAAACCTCGCTCTATGATTTGAAGTTAAAATCCTCAAATATTGTAATATAGTGACTTTTTTCACGTTATTGATGTTGTGTGATATTACGAATATATATTTGTTTTTACCAATATTTCGATACTACTTCATGTTTTCTCACGATATGTGATTTGGCCTTCAAATCTCAGAATTTCGCAAATTTTGCATTTTTAGGCAAGTTTTCTTGCATTTTGTTTTCTACTAAAAATCAACGAATTCAGCAATATTTTAACCTTAATCATTTCCTTTACGTGATTTAAACAAAATATCATCGAATTAGGCTGTTTTCCACGTTTTTGTGAATTTTAAGTTTATCGTTATTAATTCATTAAATATACGATAAAAATTATGCAAACACATAATTGATCAGAAAATAACCTTAAATACTTCATTTTCAATCATCTATTTGTTTTTCGTTAAAATACTGAGTAAGTTATTGAAAAGGGGAGAAGTTGTATTTTTATTGCATATATCGTCGTTTCAGCCGGATTAGAACGGTTTTACGTGTACATCTTCCATCAGTAATATAAACCGAAAATCAGGAATATTTTAGTTAATTTTAATGAAAACACATTGATTTTTATAATTTGTATTGGAAGCAACATCTTTATACGTCTTTTCTGGGGTCTAAAAAATACGAAACGTCGCTTTATGATTCGAAGTTAAAATCCTCAGATTTGTCATAATAATGACTTTTTCACGTTTTTCATGTTGTTTGATATTACGTAAATATATTCATTTTTTATCAATATTTCGATACTATTTCATGTAGTATCACGATATGTGATTTGGCCTTCATATCTCAGATTTTCGGCTAACATTGCATTTTAAGCAAGTTTTCTTGCATTTTGTTTTGTACATTTTTTGTACATTTTGTTCATTTTTGTACATTTATTTTGTTTTTCGAATTTAGCAATATTTTGACCTTTATCATCCCCTTTTCCTTTATGTGATATAAAGAAAATATCATAGAATTAGGCCGTTTTTCCACGTTTTTGTGAATTTTCAGTTTATTGTTATTATCTCATTAAATGTACGATAAAAATTATGCAAACACATAATTGATCAGAAAATAACCTTATATACTTCGTTTTCAATCATCTATTTGTTTCTCGTTAAAATACTGAGTAAGATATTAAAAGGGGGGAAGTTCTGTTTTTATTGCATATATCGACGTTTCAGCGGGATTAGAACGGTTTTACGTGTACATCTTCCATAGGTAATATAAACCGAAAATCAGGAACATTTTAGTTAATTTTAATGAAAACACATTGATTTTATTCATTTGTATTGGAAGCAACATCTTTATACGTCTTTTCTAGGGTCTAAATAATACGAAACGTCGCTCTATGATTCGAAGTTAAAATCCTCAAATTTGGTATAATAATGACTTTTTTCACGTTTTTCATGTAGTTTGATATTATGTAAATATATTCATTTTTACCAATATTTCGATACTATTTCATGTAGTATCACGATATGTGCTTTGGCCTTCAAATCTCAGATTTTCGCATAATATTGCATTTTAAGCAAGTTTTCTTGCATTTTGTTTCGTACTAAAAATCATCGAATTCAGCAATATTTTGACGTTTATCATCCCATTTTCCTTTTGGTGATATAAACAAAATATCATCGAATTAGGCAATATTTTGCTGTTTTTCGACGTATTTGTGAATTTTCAGTTTATTGCTATTAATTCATTAAATATACGATAAAAATGATGCAAACACATAATTGATTATAATCAACTATTTGTTTCTCGTTAAAATACTGAGTAAGATATTGGAAAGGGGAGAAGTTCTGTTTTTATTGCATATATCGACGTTTCAGCCGGATTAGAGCGATTTTACGTGTAAATCTTCCATCGGTAATATAAACGGAAAATCAGGAACCTTTTAGTTAATTCTAATGAAAAATATTGATTTTTATCATTTGTATTTGAAACAACATTGTCATGTCTTTGCTTGGATCTAAATAATACGAAACCTCGCTCTATGATTTGAAGTTAAAATCCTCAAAGTTTGGTAATATAGTGACTTTTTTCACGTTATTCATGTAGTGTGATTTTACGTATATATATTCGTTTTTACCAATATTTCGATACTACTTCATGTTTTCTCACGATATGTGATTTGGCCTTCAAATCTCAGAATTTTGCAAATTTTGCATTTTTAAGGAAGTTTTCTTGCATTTTGTTTTGTACTAAAAATCATCGAATTTAGCAATATTTTGACCTTTATCATCGCCTTTTCCTTTATGTGATATAAACAAAATATCATCGAATTAGGCCGTTTTTCCACGTTTTTTGTGAATTTTCAGTTTATTGTTGATAATTCATTAAATGTACGATAAAAACACATAATTGATCAGAAAATAACCTTATATACTTCGTTTTCAATCATCTATTTGTTTCTCATTAAAATACTGAGTAAGATATTGAAAGGGGGAGAAGTTATGTTTTTATTGCATATATCGACGTTTCAGCCGGATTAGAACGGTTTTACGTGTACATCTTCCATCGGTAATATAAACGGAATATCAGGAACATTTTAGTTAATTCTAGTGAAAACACATTGATTTTTATCATTTGTATTTGAAACAACATTGTCATATGTCTTTTCTTGGATCTAAATAATACGAAACCTCGCTGTATGATTTGAAGTTAAAACCCTCAAATATGGTAATATAGTGAATTTTTTCACGTTATTCATGTAGTGTGATTTTACGTATATATATTCGTTTTTACCAATATTTCGATACTACTTCATGTTTTCTCACGATATGTGATTTGTCCTTCAAATCTCAGAATTTCGCAAATTATGCATTTTTAAACAAGTTTTCTTGCATTTTGTTTTGTACTAAAAATCATCGAATTCAGCAATATTTTGACGTTTATCATCCCCTTTTTCTTTATGTGATATAAACAAAATATCATCGAATTAGGCAATATTTTGCTGTTTTTCCTCGTTTTTGTGAATTTTCAGTTTATTGCTATTTATTCATTAAATATACGATAAAAATGATGCAAACACATAATTGATTAGAAATTAACCTTAAACACTTCATTTTCAATCAACTGTTTGTTTCTCGTTAAAATACTGAGTAAGATATTTAAAAGGGGAGAAGATCTATTTTTATTGCATAATAAAAGTCAAAATATTGCTAAATTCGATGATTTTTAGTACAAAACAAAATGCAAGAAAACTTGCTTAAAATGCAATGTTAGCCGAAAATCTGAGATATGAAGGCCAAATCACATATCGTGATACTACATGAAATAGTATCGAAATATTGATAAAAAATGAATATATTTACGTAATATTAAACAACATGAAAAACGTGAAAAAGTCATTATTATGACAAATCTGAGGATTTTCACTTCGAATCATAAAGCGACGTTTCGTATTTTTTAGACCCTAGAAAAGACGTATAAAGATGTTGCTTCCAATACAAATTATAAAAATCAATGTGTTTTCATTAAAATTAACTAAAATATTCCTGATTTTCGGTTTATATTACTGATGGAAAATGTACACGTAAAACCGTTCTAATCCGGCTGAAACGTCGATATATGCAAAAAAAACAGAACTTCTCCCCTTTTCAATATCTTACTCAGTATTTTAACGAGAAACAAATAGATGATTGAAAACGAAGTATATAAGGTTATTTTCTGATCAATTATGTGTTTGCATAATTTTTATCGTACATTTAATGAGATAATAACAATAAACTGAAAATTCACAAAAACGTGGAAAAACGGCCGAATTCGATGATATTTTCTTTATATCACATAAAGGAAAAGGGGATGATAAAGGTCAAAATATTGCTAAATTCGATGATTTTTAGTACAAAACAAAATGCAAGAAAACTTGCTTAAAATGCAATGTTAGCCGAAAATCTGAGATATGAAGGCCAAATCACATATCGTGATACTACATGAAATAGTATCGAAATATTGATAAAAAATGAATATATTTACGTAATATCAAACAACATGAAAAACGTGAAAAAGTCATTATTATGACAAATCTGAGGATTTTAACTTCGAATCATAAAGCGACGTTTCGTATTTTTTAGACCCTAGAAAAGACGTATAAAGATGTTGCTTCCAATACAAATTATAAAAATCAATGTGTTTTCATTAAAATTAACAAAAATATTCCTGATTTTCGGTTTATATTACTGATGGAAGATGTACACGTAAAACCGTTCTAATCCGGCTGTAACGTTGATATATGCAATAAACACAGAACTTCTGCCCTTTTCAATAACTTACTCAGTATTTTAACGAGAAACAAATAGATGATTGAAAATGAAGTATTTAAGGTTATTTTCTGATCAATTATGTGTTTGCATAATTTTTATCGTATATTTAATGAATTAATAACGATAAACTTAAAATTCACAAAAACGTGGAAAAACGGCCTAATTCGATGATATTTTGTTTAAATCACGTAAAGGAAATGATAAAGGTTAAAATATTGCTGAATTCGTTGATTTTTAGTAGAAAACAAAATGCAAGAAAACTTGCCTAAAAATGCAAAATTTGCGAAATTCTGAGATTTGAAGGCCAAATCACATATCGTGAGAAAACATGAAGTAGTATCGAAATATTGGTAAAAACAAATATATATACGTAATATCACACTACATCAATAACGTGAAAAAAGTCACTATATTACCATATTTGAGGATTTTAACTTCAAATCATAGAGCGAGGTTTCGTATTATTTAGATCCAAGAAAAGACATATGACAATGTTGTTTCAAATACAAGTGATAAAAATCAAAGTGTTTTCATTAGAATTAACTAAAATGTTCCTGATTTTCCGTTTATATAACCGATGGAAGACGTACACGTAAAACCGCTCTATTCCGGCTGAAAAGTCGATATTTGCAATAAAAACAGAACTTCTCCCCTTTCCAATATCTTACTCAGTATTTTAACGACAAACAAATAGTTGATTGAAAATGAAGTGTTTAAGGTTAATTTCTAATCAATTATGTGTTTGCATAATTTTTATCGTATATTTAATGAATTAATAGCAATAAACTGAAAATTCACAAATACGTGGAAAAACAGCAAAATATTGCCTAATTCGAGGATATTTTGTTTATATCACCAAAAGGAAAATGGGATGATAAACGTCAAAATATTGCTAAATTCGATGATTTTTAGTACGAAACAAAATGCAAGAAAACTTGCTTAAAATGCAATATTATGCGAAAATCTGAAGGCCAAAGCACATATCGTGATACTACATGAAATAGTATCGAAATATTGGTAAAAATGAATATATTTACGTAATATATGAAAAACGTGAAAAAAGACATAATTATACCAAATTTGAGGATTTTAACTTCGAATCATAGAGCGACGTTTCGTATTATTTAGACCCTAGAAAAAACGTATAAAGATGTTGCTTCCAATACAAATGAATAAAATCAATGTGTTTTCATTAAAATTAACTAAAATGTTCCTGATTTTCGGTTTATATTACCGATGGAAGATGTACACGTAAAACCGTTCTAATCCCGCTGAAACGTCGATATATGCAATAAAAACAGAACTTCTCCCCTTTTCAATATCTTACTCAGTATTTTAACGAGAAACAAATAGATGATTAAAAACGAAGTATATAAGGTTATTTTCTGATCAATTATGTGTTTGCATAATTTTTATCGTACATTTAATGAGATAATAACAATAAACTGAAAATTCACAAAAACGTGGAAAAACGGCCTAATTCGATGATATTTTCTCCATATCACATAAAGGAAAAGGGGATGATAAAGGTCAAAATATTGCTAAATTCGATGATTTTTAGTACAAAACAAAATGCAAGAAAACTTGCTTAAAATGCAATGTTAGCCGAAAATCTGAGATATGAAGGCCAAATCACATATCGTGATACTACATGAAATTGTATCGAAATATTGATAAAAAATGAATATATTTACGTAATATCAAACAACATGAAAAACGTGAAAAAGTCATTATTATGACAAATCTGAGGATTTTAACTTCGAATCATAAAGCGACGGTTCATATTTTTTAGACCCTAGAAAAGACGTATAAAGATGTTGCTTCCAATACGAATTATAAAAATCAATGTGTTTTCATTAAAATTAACTAAAATATTCCTGATTTTCGGTTTATATTACCGATGGAAGATATACACGTAAAACCGCTCAAATCCGGCTGAAACGTCGATATATGCAATAAAAACAGAACTTCTCCCCTTTTCAATAACTTACTCAGTATTTTAACGAGAAACAAATAGATGATTGAAAATGAAGTATTTAAGTTTATTTTCTGATCAATTATGTGTTTGCATAATTTTTATCGTATATTTAATGAATTAATAACGATAAACTTAAAATTCACAAAAACGTGGAAAAAAGGCCTAATTCGATGATATTTTGTTTAAATCACGTAAAGGAAATGATAAAGGTTAAAATATTGCTGAATTCGTTGATTTTTAGTATAAAACAAAATGCAAGAAAACTTGCCTAAAAATGCAAAATTTGCAAAATTCTGAGATTTGAAGGCCAAATCACATATCGTGAGAAAACATGAAGTAGTATCGAAATATTGGTAAAAACAAATATATATACGTAATATCACACTACATCAATAACGTGAAAAAAGTCACTATATTACCATATTTGAGGATTTTAACTTCAAATCATAGAGCGAGGTTTCGTATTATTTAGATCCAAGAAAAGACATATGACAATGTTGTTTCAAATACAAATGATAAAAATCAAAGTGTTTTCATTAGAATTAACTAAAATGTTCCTGATTTTCCGTTTATATAACCGATGGAAGATGTACACGTAAAACCGCTCTAATCCGGCTGAAAAGTCGATATTTGCAATAAAAACAGAACTTCTCCCCTTTCCAATATCTTACTCAGTATTTTAACGAGAAACAAATAGTTGATTGAAAATGAAGTGTTTAAGGTTAATTTCTAATCAATTATGTGTTTGCATAATTTTTATCGTATATTTAATGAATTAATAGCAATAAACTGAAAATTCACAAATACGTGGAAAAACAGCAAAATATTGCCTAATTCGATGATATTTTGTTTATATCACCAAAAGGAAAATGGGATGATAAACGTCAAAATATTGCTAAATTCGATGATTTTTAGTACGAAACAAAATGTAACAAAACTTGCTTAAAATGCAATATTATGCAAAAATCTGAAGGCCAAAGCACATATCGTGATACTACATGAAATAGTATCGAAATATTGGTAAAAATGAATATATTTACGTAATATCAAACTACATGAAAAACGTGAAAAAAGTCATTATTATACCAAATTTGAGGATTTTAACTTCGAATCATAGAGCGACGTTTCGTATTATTTAGACCCTAGAAAAGACGTATAAAGATGTTGCTTCCAATACAAATGAATAAAATCAATGTGTTTTCATTAAAATTAACTAAAATGTTCCTGATTTTCGGTTTATATTACCGATGGAAGATGTACACGTAAAACATCCAAGAAAAATAATCTAATCTAATCCAATCTAATCCAATCTAATCCAATCTAATCCCGCTGAAACGTCGATATATGCAATAAAAACAGAACTTCTCCCCTTTTCAATATCTTACTCAGTATTTTAACGAGAAACAAATAGATGATTGAAAACGAAGTATATAAGGTTATTTTCTGATCAATTATGTGTTTGCATAATTTTTATCGTACATTTAATGAGATAATAACAATAAACTGAAAATTCACAAAAACGTGGAAAAACGGCCTAATTCTATGATATTTTCTTTATATCACATAAAGGAAAAGGGGATGATAAAGGTCAAAATATTGCTAAATTCGAAAAACAAAATAAATGTACAAAAATGTACAAAATGTACAAAAAATGTACAAAACAAAATGCAAGAAAACTTGCTTAAAATGCAATGTTAGCCGAAAATCTGAGATATGAAGGCGAAATCACATATCGTGATACTACATGAAATAGTATCGAAATATTGATAAAAAATGAATATATTTACGTAATATCAAACAACATGAAAAACGTGAAAAAGTCATTATTATGACAAATCTGAGGATTTTAACTTCGAATCATAAAGCGACGTTTCGTATTTTTTAGACCCTAGAAAAGACGTATAAAGATGTTGCTTCCAATACAAATTATAAAAATCAATGTGTTTTCATTAAAATTAACTAAAATATTCCTGATTTTCGGTTTATATTACTGATGGAAGATGTACACGTAAAACCGTTCTAATCCGGCTGAAACGTCGATATATGCAATAAAAACACAACTTCTCCCCTTTTCAATAACTTACTCAGTATTTTAACGAAAAACAAATAGATGATTGAAAATGAAGTATTTAAGGTTATTTTCTGATCAATTATGTGTTTGCATAATTTTTATCGTATATTTAATGAATTAATAACGATAAACTTAAAATTCACAAAAACGTGGAAAAACAACCTAATTCGATGATATTTTGTTTAAATCACGTAAAGGAAATGATTAAGGTTAAAATATTGCTGAATTCGTTGATTTTTAGTAGAAAACAAAATGCAAGAAAACTTGCCTAAAAATGCAAAATTTGCGAAATTCTGAGATTTGAAGGCCAAGTCACATATCGTGAGAAAACATGAAGTAGTATCGAAATATTGGTAAAAACAAATATATATACGTAATATCACACAACATCAATAACGTGAAAAAAGTCACTATATTACCATATTTGAGGATTTTAACTTCAAATCATAGAGCGAAGTTTCGTATTATTTAGATCCAAGAAAAGACATATGACAATGTTGTTTCAAATACAAATGATAAAAATCAAAGTGTTTTCATTAGAATTAACTAAAATGTTCCTGATTTTCCGTTTATATAACCGATGGAAGATGTACACGTAAAACCGCTCTAATCCGGCTGAAAAGTCGATATTTGCAATAAAAACAGAACTTCTCCCCTTTCCAATATCTTACTCAGTATTTTAACGAGAAACAAATAGTTGATTGAAAATGAAGTGTTTAAGGTTAATTTCTAATCAATTATGTGTTTGCATAATTTTTATCGTATATTTAATGAATTAATAGCAATCAACTGAAAATTCACAAATACGTGGAAAAACAGCAAAATATTGCCTAATTCGATGATATTTTGTTTATATCACCAAAAGGAAAATGGGATGATAAACGTCCAAATATTGCTAAATTCGATGATTTTTAGTACGAAACAAAATGTAAGAAAACTTGCCTAAAATGCAATATTATGCAAAAATCTGAAGGCCAAAGCACATATCGTGATACTACATGAAATAGTATCGAAATATTGGTAAAAATGAATATATTTACGTAATATCAAACTACATGAAAAACGTGAAAAAAGTCATTATTATACCAAATTTGAGGATTTTAACTTCGAATCATAGAGCGACGTTTCGTATTATTTAGACCCTAGAAAAGACGTATAAAGATGTTGCTTCCAATACAAATGAATAAAATCAATGTGTTTTCATTAAAATTAACTAAAATGTTCCTGATTTTCGGTTTATATTACCGATGGAAGATGTACACGTAAAACCGTTCTAATCCCGCTGAAACGTCGATATATGCAATAAAAACAGAACTTCTCCCCTTTTCAATATCTTACTCAGTATTTTAACGAGAAACAAATAGATGATTGAAAACGAAGTATATAAGGTTATTTTCTGATCAATTATGTGTTTGCATAATTTTTATCGTACATTTAATGAGATAATAACAATAAACTGAAAATTCACAAAAACGTGGAAAAACGGCCTAATTCTATGATATTTTCTTTATATCACATAAAGGAAAAGGGGATGATAAAGGTCAAAATATTGCTAAATTCGAAAAACAAAATAAATGTACAAAAATGTACAAAATGTACAAAAAATGTACAAAACAAAATGCAAGAAAACTTGCTTAAAATGCAATGTTAGCCGAAAATCTGAGATATGAAGGCGAAATCACATATCGTGATACTACATGAAATAGTATCGAAATATTGATAAAAAATGAATATATTTACGTAATATCAAACAACATGAAAAACGTGAAAAAGTCATTATTATGACAAATCTGAGGATTTTAACTTCGAATCATAAAGCGACGTTTCGTATTTTTTAGACCCTAGAAAAGACGTATAAAGATGTTGCTTCCAATACAAATTATAAAAATCAATGTGTTTTCATTAAAATTAACTAAAATATTCCTGATTTTCGGTTTATATTACTGATGGAAGATGTACACGTAAAACCGTTCTAATCCGGCTGAAACGTCGATATATGCAATAAAAACACAACTTCTCCCCTTTTCAATAACTTACTCAGTATTTTAACGAAAAACAAATAGATGATTGAAAATGAAGTATTTAAGGTTATTTTCTGATCAATTATGTGTTTGCATAATTTTTATCGTATATTTAATGAATTAATAACGATAAACTTAAAATTCACAAAAACGTGGAAAAACAACCTAATTCGATGATATTTTGTTTAAATCACGTAAAGGAAATGATTAAGGTTAAAATATTGCTGAATTCGTTGATTTTTAGTAGAAAACAAAATGCAAGAAAACTTGCCTAAAAATGCAAAATTTGCGAAATTCTGAGATTTGAAGGCCAAGTCACATATCGTGAGAAAACATGAAGTAGTATCGAAATATTGGTAAAAACAAATATATATACGTAATATCACACAACATCAATAACGTGAAAAAAGTCACTATATTACCATATTTGAGGATTTTAACTTCAAATCATAGAGCGAAGTTTCGTATTATTTAGATCCAAGAAAAGACATATGACAATGTTGTTTCAAATACAAATGATAAAAATCAAAGTGTTTTCATTAGAATTAACTAAAATGTTCCTGATTTTCCGTTTATATAACCGATGGAAGATGTACACGTAAAACCGCTCTAATCCGGCTGAAAAGTCGATATTTGCAATAAAAACAGAACTTCTCCCCTTTCCAATATCTTACTCAGTATTTTAACGAGAAACAAATAGTTGATTGAAAATGAAGTGTTTAAGGTTAATTTCTAATCAATTATGTGTTTGCATAATTTTTATCGTATATTTAATGAATTAATAGCAATCAACTGAAAATTCACAAATACGTGGAAAAACAGCAAAATATTGCCTAATTCGATGATATTTTGTTTATATCACCAAAAGGAAAATGGGATGATAAACGTCCAAATATTGCTAAATTCGATGATTTTTAGTACGAAACAAAATGTAAGAAAACTTGCCTAAAATGCAATATTATGCAAAAATCTGAAGGCCAAAGCACATATCGTGATACTACATGAAATAGTATCGAAATATTGGTAAAAATGAATATATTTACGTAATATCAAACTACATGAAAAACGTGAAAAAAGTCATTATTATACCAAATTTGAGGATTTTAACTTCGAATCATAGAGCGACGTTTCGTATTATTTAGACCCTAGAAAAGACGTATAAAGATGTTGCTTCCAATACAAATGAATAAAATCAATGTGTTTTCATTAAAATTAACTAAAATGTTCCTGATTTTCGGTTTATATTACCGATGGAAGATGTACACGTAAAACCGTTCTAATCCCGCTGAAACGTCGATATATGCAATAAAAACAGAACTTCTCCCCTTTTCAATATCTTACTCAGTATTTTAACGAGAAACAAATAGATGATTGAAAACGAAGTATATAAGGTTATTTTCTGATCAATTATGTGTTTGCATAATTTTTATCGTACATTTAATGAGATAATAACAATAAACTGAAAATTCACAAAAACGTGGAAAAACGGCCTAATTCTATGATATTTTCTTTATATCACATAAAGGAAAAGGGGATGATAAAGGTCAAAATATTGCTAAATTCGAAAAACAAAATAAATGTACAAAAATGTACAAAATGTTCAAAAAATGTACAAAACAAAATGCAAGAAAACTTGCTTAAAATGCAATGTTAGCCGAAAATCTGAGATATGAAGGCCAAATCACATATCGTGATACTACATGAAATAGTATCGAAATATTGATAAAAAATGAATATATTTACGTAATATCAAACAACATGAAAAACGTGAAAAAGTCATTATTATGACAAATCTGAGGATTTTAACTTCGAATCATAAAGCGACGTTTCGTATTTTTTAGACCCTAGAAAAGACGTATAAAGATGTTGCTTCCAATACAAATTATAAAAATCAATGTGTTTTCATTAAAATTAACTAAAATATTCCTGATTTTCGGTTTATATTACTGATGGAAGATGTACACGTAAAACCGTTCTAATCCGGCTGAAACGTCGATATATGCAATAAAAACACAACTTCTCCCCTTTTCAATAACTTACTCAGTATTTTAACGAAAAACAAATAGATGATTGAAAATGAAGTATTTAAGGTTATTTTCTGATCAATTATGTGTTTGCATAATTTTTATCGTATATTTAATGAATTAATAACGATAAACTTAAAATTCACAAAAACGTGGAAAAACAGCCTAATTCGATGATATTTTGTTTAAATCACGTAAAGGAAATGATTAAGGTTAAAATATTGCTGAATTCGTTGATTTTTAGTAGAAAACAAAATGCAAGAAAACTTGCCTAAAAATGCAAAATTTGCGAAATTCTGAGATTTGAAGGCCAAGTCACATATCGTGAGAAAACATGAAGTAGTATCGAAATATTGGTAAAAACAAATATATATACGTAATATCACACAACATCAATAACGTGAAAAAAGTCACTGTATTACCATATTTGAGGATTTTAACTTCAAATCATAGAGCGAAGTTTCGTATTATTTAGATCCAAGAAAAGACATATGACAATGTTGTTTCAAATACAAATGATAAAAATCAAAGTGTTTTCATTAGAATTAACTAAAATGTTCCTGATTTTCCGTTTATATAACCGATGGAAGATGTACACGTAAAACCGCTCTAATCCGGCTGAAAAGTCGATATTTGCAATAAAAACAGAACTTCTCCCCTTTCCAATATCTTACTCAGTATTTTAACGAGAAACAAATAGTTGATTGAAAATGAAGTGTTTAAGGTTAATTTCTAATCAATTATGTGTTTGCATAATTTTTATCGTATATTTAATGAATTAATAGCAATAAACTGAAAATTCACATATACGTGGAAAAACAGCAAAATATTGCCTAATTCGATGATATTTTGTTTATATCACCAAAAGGAAAATGGGATGATAAACGTCCAAATATTGCTAAATTCGATGATTTTTAGTACGAAACAAAATGTAAGAAAACTTGCTTAAAATGCAATATTATGCGAAAATCTGAAGGCCAAAGCACATATCGTGATACTACATGAAATAGTATCGAAATATTAGTAAAATGAATATATTTACGTAATATCAAACTACATGAAAAACGTGAAAAAAGTCATTATTATACCAAATTTGAGGATTTTAACTTCGAATCATAGAGCGACGTTTCGTATTATTTAGACCCTAGAAAAGACGTATAAAGATGTTGCTTCCAATACAAATGAATAAAATCAATGTGTTTTCATTAAAATTAACTAAAATGTTCCTGGATTTCGGTTTATATTACCGATGGATGATGTACGCGTAAAACCGTTCTAATCCCGCTGAAACGTCGATATATGCAATAAAAACAGAACTTCTCCCCTTTTCAATATCTTACTCAGTATTTTAACGAGAAACAAATAGGTGATTGAAAACGAAATATATATGATTATTTTCTGATCAAATATGTGTTTGCATAATTTTTATCGTACATTTAATGAGATAATAACAATAAACTGAAAATTCACAAAAACGTGGAAAAAGGGCCTAATTCGATGATATTTTCTTTATATCACATAAAGGAAAAGGGGATGATAAAGGTCAAAATATTGCTAAATTCGAAAAACAAAATAAATGTACAAAAATGTACAAAATGTACAAAAAATGTACAAAACAAAATGCAAGAAAACTTGCTTAAAATGCAATGTTAGCCGAAAATCTGAGATATGAAGGCCAAATCACATATCGTGATACTACATGAAATAGTATCGAAATATTGATAAAAAATGAATATATTTACGTAATATCAAACAACATGAAAAACGTGAAAAAGTCATTATTATGACAAATCTGAGGATTTTAACTTCGAATCATAAAGCGACGTTTCGTATTTTTTAGACCCTAGAAAAGACGTATAAAGATGTTGCTTCCAATACAAATTATAAAAATCAATGTGTTTTCATTAAAATTAACTAAAATATTCCTGATTTTCGGTTTATATTACTGATGGAAGATGTACACGTAAAACCGTTCTAATCCGGCTGAAACGTCGATATATGCAATAAAAACACAACTTCTCCCCTTTTCAATAACTTATTCAGTATTTTAACGAGAAACAAATAGATGATTGAAAATGAAGTATTTAAGGTTATTTTCTGATCAATTATGTGTTTGCATAATTTTTATCGTATATTTAATGAGATAATAACAATAAACTGAAAATTCACAAAAACGTGGAAAAACGGCCTAATTCGATGATATTTTCTTTATATCACATAAAGGAAAAGGGGATGATAAAGGTCAAAATATTGCTAAATTCGATGATTTTTAGTACAAAACAAAATGCAAGAAAACTTGCTTAAAATGCAATGTTAGCCGAAAATCTGAGATATGAAGGCCAAATCATATATCGTGATACTACATGAAATAGTATCGAAATATTGATAAAAAATGAATATATTTACGTAATATCAAACAACATGAAAAACGTGAAAAAGTCATTATTATGACAAATCTGAGGATTTTAACTTCGAATCATAAAGCGACGTTTCGTATTTTTTAGACCCTAGAAAAGACGTATAAAGATGTTGCTTCCAATACAAATTATAAAAATCAATGTGTTTTCATTAAAATTAACTAAAATATTCCTGATTTTCGGTTTATATTACTGATGGAAGATGTACACGTAAAACCGTTCTAATCCGGCTGAAACGTCGATATATGCAAAAAAAACAGAACTTCTCCCCTTTTCAATAACTTACTCAGTATTTTAACGAGAAACAAATAGATGATTGAAAATGAAGTATTTAAGGTTATTTTCTGATCAATTATGTGTTTGCATAATTTTTATCGTATATTTAATGAATTAATAACGATAAACTTAAAATTCACAAAAACGTGGAAAAACGGCCTAATTCGATGATATTTTGTTTAAATCACGTAAAGGAAATGATAAAGGTTAAAATATTGCTGAATTCGTTGATTTTTAGTAGAAAACAAAATGCAAGAAAACTTGCCTAAAAATGCAAAATTTGCGAAATTCTGAGATTTGAAGGCCAAATCACATATCGTGAGAAAACATGAAGTAGTATCGAAATATTGGTAAAAACAAATATATATACGTAATATCACACTACATCAATAACGTGAAAAAAGTCACTATATTACCATATTTGAGGATTTTAACTTCAAATCATAGAGCGAGGTTTCGTATTATTTAGATCCAAGAAAAGACATATGACAATGTTGTTTCAAATACAAGTGATAAAAATCAAAGTGTTTTCATTAGAATTAACTAAAATGTTCCTGATTTTCCGTTTATATAACCGATGGAAGATGTACACGTAAAACCGCTCTATTCCGGCTGAAAAGTCGATATTTGCAATAAAAACAGAACTTCTCCCCTTTCCAATATCTTACTCAGTATTTTAACGAGAAACAAATAGTTGATTGAAAATGAAGTGTTTAAGGTTAATTTCTAATCAATTATGTGTTTGCATAATTTTTATCGTATATTTAATGAATTAATAGCAATAAACTGAAAATTCACAAATACGTGGAAAAACAGCAAAATATTGCCTAATTCGAGGATATTTTGTTTATATCACCAAAAGGAAAATGGGATGATAAACGTCAAAATATTGCTAAATTCGATGATTTTTAGTACGAAACAAAATGCAAGAAAACTTGCTTAAAATGCAATATTATGCGAAAATCTGAAGGCCAAAGCACATATCGTGATACTACATGAAATAGTATCGAAATATTGGTAAAAATGAATATATTTACGTAATATCAAACTACATGAAAAACGTGAAAAAAGACATAATTATACCAAATTTGAGGATTTTAACTTCGAATCATAGAGCGACGTTTCGTATTATTTAGACCCTAGAAAAAACGTATAAAGATGTTGCTTCCAATACAAATGAATAAAATCAATGTGTTTTCATTAAAATTAACTAAAATGTTCCTGATTTTCGGTTTATATTACCGATGGAAGATGTACACGTAAAACCGTTCTAATCCCGCTGAAACGTCGATATATGCAATAAAAACAGAACTTCTCCCCTTTTCAATATCTTACTCAGTATTTTAACGAGAAACAAATAGATGATTAAAAACGAAGTATATAAGGTTATTTTCTGATCAATTATGTGTTTGCATAATTTTTATCGTACATTTAATGAGATAATAACAATAAACTGAAAATTCACAAAAACGTGGAAAAACGGCCTAATTCGATGATATTTTCTTCATATCACATAAAGGAAAAGGGGATGATAAAGGTCAAAATATTGCTAAATTCGATGATTTTTAGTACAAAACAAAATGCAAGAAAACTTGCTTAAAATGCAATGTTAGCCGAAAATCTGAGATATGAAGGCCAAATCACATATCGTGATACTACATGAAATAGTATCGAAATATTGATAAAAAATGAATATATTTACGTAATATCAAACAACATGAAAAACGTGAAAAAGTCATTATTATGACAAATCTGAGGATTTTAACTTCGAATCATAAAGCGACGGTTCATATTTTTTAGACCCTAGAAAAGACGTATAAAGATGTTGCTTCCAATACAAATTATAAAAATCAATGTGTTTTCATTAAAATTAACTAAAATATTCCTGATTTTCGGTTTATATTACCGATGGAAGATATACACGTAAAACCGCTCAAATCCGGCTGAAACGTCGATATATGCAATAAAAACAGAACTTCTCCCCTTTTCAATAACTTACTCAGTATTTTAACGAGAAACAAATAGATGATTGAAAATGAAGTATTTAAGTTTATTTTCTGATCAATTATGTGTTTGCATAATTTTTATCGTATATTTAATGAATTAATAACGATAAACTTAAAATTCACAAAAACGTGGAAAAAAGGCCTAATTCGATGATATTTTGTTTAAATCACGTAAAGGAAATGATAAAGGTTAAAATATTGCTGAATTCGTTGATTTTTAGTATAAAACAAAATGCAAGAAAACTTGCCTAAAAATGCAAAATTTGCAAAATTCTGAGATTTGAAGGCCAAATCACATATCGTGAGAAAACATGAAGTAGTATCGAAATATTGGTAAAAACAAATATATATACGTAATATCACACTACATCAATAACGTGAAAAAAGTCACTATATTACCATATTTGAGGATTTTAACTTCAAATCATAGAGCGAGGTTTCGTATTATTTAGATCCAAGAAAAGACATATGACAATGTTGTTTCAAATACAAATGATAAAAATCAAAGTGTTTTCATTAGAATTAACTAAAATGTTCCTGATTTTCCGTTTATATAACCGATGGAAGATGTACACGTAAAACCGCTCTAATCCGGCTGAAAAGTCGATATTTGCAATAAAAACAGAACTTCTCCCCTTTCCAATATCTTACTCAGTATTTTAACGAGAAACAAATAGTTGATTGAAAATGAAGTGTTTAAGGTTAATTTCTAATCAATTATGTGTTTGCATAATTTTTATCGTATATTTAATGAATTAATAGCAATAAACTGAAAATTCACAAATACGTGGAAAAACAGCAAAATATTGCCTAATTCGATGATATTTTGTTTATATCACCAAAAGGAAAATGGGATGATAAACGTCAAAATATTGCTAAATTCGATGATTTTTAGTACGAAACAAAATGTAACAAAACTTGCTTAAAATGCAATATTATGCAAAAATCTGAAGGCCAAAGCACATATCGTGATACTACATGAAATAGTATCGAAATATTGATAAAAAATGAATATATTTACGTAATATCAAACAACATGAAAAACGTGAAAAAAGTCATTATTATACCAAATTTGAGGATTTTAACTTCGAATCATAGAGCGACGTTTCGTATTTTTTAGACCCTAGAAAAGACGTATAAAGATGTTGCTTCCAATACAAATTATAAAAATCAATGTGTTTTCATTAAAATTAACTAAAATATTCCTGATTTTCGGTTTATATTACTGATGGAAGATGTACACGTAAAACCGTTCTAATCCGGCTGAAACGTCGATATATGCAATAAAAACAAAACTTCTCCCCTTTTCAATAACTTACTCAGTATTTTAACGAAAAACAAATAGATGATTGAAAATGAAGTATTTAAGGTTATTTTCTGATCAATTATGTGTTTGCATAATTTTTATCGTATATTTAATGAATTAATAACGATATACTTAAAATTCACAAAAACGTGGAAAAACAGCCTAATTCGATGATATTTTGTTTAAATCACGTAAAGGAAATGATTAAGGTTAAAATATTGCTGAATTCGTTGATTTTTAGTAGAAAACAAAATGCAAGAAAACTTGCCTAAAAATGCAAAATTTGCGAAATTCTGAGATTTGAAGGCCAAGTCACATATCGTGAGAAAACATGAAGTAGTATCGAAATATTGGTAAAAACAAATATATATACGTAATATCACACAACATCAATAACGTGAAAAAAGTCACTATATTACCATATTTGAGGATTTTAACTTCAAATCATGGAGCGAAGTTTCGTATTATTTAGATCCAAGAAAAGACATATGACAATGTTGTTTCAAATACAAATGATAAAAATCAAAGTGTTTTCATTAGAATTAACTAAAATGTTCCTGATTTTCCGTTTATATAACCGATGGAAGATGTACACGTAAAACCGCTCTAATCCGGCTGAAAAGTCGATATTTGCAATAAAAACAGAACTTCTCCCCTTTCCAATATCTTACTCAGTATTTTAACGAGAAACAAATAGTTGATTGAAAATGAAGTGTTTAAGGTTAATTTCTAATCAATTATGTGTTTGCATAATTTTTATCGTATATATAATGAATTAATAGCAATAAACTGAAAATTCACAAATACGTGGAAAAACAGCAAAATATTGCCTAATTCGATGATATTTTGTTTATATCACCAAAAGGAAAATGGGATGATAAACGTCCAAATATTGCTAAATTCGATGATTTTTAGTACGAAACAAAATGTAAGAAAACTTGCTTAAAATGCAATATTATGCGAAAATCTGAAGGCCAAAGCACATATCGTGATACTACATGAAATAGTATCGAAATATTGGTAAAATGAATATATTTACGTAATATCAAACTACATGAAAAACGTGAAAAAAGTCATTATTATACCAAATTTGAGGATTTTAACTTCGAATCATAGAGCGACGTTTCGTATTATTTAGACCCTAGAAAAGACGTATAAAGATGTTGCTTCCAATACAAATGAATAAAATCAATGTGTTTTCATTAAAATTAACTAAAATGTTCCTGGATTTCGGTTTATATTACCGATGGATGATGTACACGTAAAACCGTTCTAATCCCGCTGAAACGTCGATATATGCAATAAAAACAGAACTTCTCCCCTTTTCAATATCTTACTCAATATTTTAACGAGAAACAAATAGGTGATTGAAAACGAAATATATAAGATTATTTTCTGATCAAATATGTGTTTGCATAATTTTTATCGTACATTTAATGAGATAATAACAATAAACTGAAAATTCACAAAAACGTGGAAAAAGGGCCTAATTCGATGATATTTTCTTTATATCACATAAAGGAAAAGGGGATGATAAAGGTCAAAATATTGCTAAATTCGAAAAACAAAATAAATGTACAAAAATGTACAAAATGTACAAAAAATGTACAAAACAAAATGCAAGAAAACTTGCTTAAAATGCAATGTTAGCCGAAAATCTGAGATATGAAGGCCAAATCACATATCGTGATACTACATGAAATAGTATCGAAATATTGATAAAAAATGAATATATTTACGTAATATCAAACAACATGAAAAACGTGAAAAAGTCATTATTATGACAAATCTGAGGATTTTAACTTCGAATCATAGAGCGACGTTTCGTATTTTTTAGACCCTAGAAAAGACGTATAAAGATGTTGCTTCCAATACAAATTATAAAAATCAATGTGTTTTCATTAAAATTAACTAAAATATTCCTGATTTTCGGTTTATATTACTGATGGAAGATGTACACGTAAAACCGTTCTAATCCGGCTGAAACGTCGATATATGCAATAAAAACAAAACTTCTCCCCTTTTCAATAACTTACTCAGTATTTTAACGAAAAACAAATAGATGATTGAAAATGAAGTATTTAAGGTTATTTTCTGATCAATTATGTGTTTGCATAATTTTTATCGTATATTTAATGAATTAATAACGATATACTTAAAATTCACAAAAACGTGGAAAAACAGCCTAATTCGATGATATTTTGTTTAAATCACGTAAAGGAAATGATAAAGGTTAAAATATTGCTGAATTCGTTGATTTTTAGTATAAAACAAAATGCAAGAAAACTTGCCTAAAAATGCAAAATTTGCAAAATTCTGAGATTTGAAGGCCAAATCACATATCGTGAGAAAACATGAAGTAGTATCGAAATATTGGTAAAAACAAATATATATACGTAATATCACACTACATCAATAACGTGAAAAAAGTCACTATATTACCATATTTGAGGATTTTAACTTCAAATCATAGAGCGAGGTTTCGTATTATTTAGATCCAAGAAAAGACATATGACAATGTTGTTTCAAATACAAATGATAAAAATCAAAGTGTTTTCATTAGAATTAACTAAAATGTTCCTGATTTTCCGTTTATATAACCGATGGAAGATGTACACGTAAAACCGCTCTAATCCGGCTGAAAAGTCGATATTTGCAATAAAAACAGAACTTCTCCCCTTTCCAATATCTTACTCAGTATTTTAACGAGAAACAAATAGTTGATTGAAAATGAAGTGTTTAAGGTTAATTTCTAATCAATTATGTGTTTGCATAATTTTTATCGTATATTTAATGAATTAATAGCAATAAACTGAAAATTCACAAATACGTGGAAAAACAGCAAAATATTGCCTAATTCGAGGATATTTTGTTTATATCACCAAAAGGAAAATGGGATGATAAACGTCAAAATATTGCTAAATTCGATGATTTTTAGTACGAAACAAAATGCAAGAAAACTTGCTTAAAATGCAATATTATGCGAAAATCTGAAGGCCAAAGCACATATCGTGATACTACATGAAATAGTATCGAAATATTGGTAAAAATGAATATATTTACGTAATATCAAACTACATGAAAAACGTGAAAAAAGACATAATTATACCAAATTTGAGGATTTTAACTTCGAATCATAGAGCGACGTTTCGTATTATTTAGACCCTAGAAAAAACGTATAAAGATGTTGCTTCCAATACAAATGAATAAAATCAATGTGTTTTCATTAAAATTAACTAAAATGTTCCTGATTTTCGGTTTATATTACCGATGGAAGATGTACACGTAAAACCGTTCTAATCCCGCTGAAACGTCGATATATGCAATAAAAACAGAACTTCTCCCCTTTTCAATATCTTACTCAGTATTTTAACGAGAAACAAATAGATGATTAAAAACGAAGTATATAAGGTTATTTTCTGATCAATTATGTGTTTGCATAATTTTTATCGTACATTTAATGAGATAATAACAATAAACTGAAAATTCACAAAAACGTGGAAAAACGGCCTAATTCGATGATATTTTCTTCATATCACATAAAGGAAAAGGGGATGATAAAGGTCAAAATATTGCTAAATTCGATGATTTTTAGTACAAAACAAAATGCAAGAAAACTTGCTTAAAATGCAATGTTAGCCGAAAATCTGAGATATGAAGGCCAAATCACATATCGTGATACTACATGAAATAGTATCGAAATATTGATAAAAAATGAATATATTTACGTAATATCAAACAACATGAAAAACGTGAAAAAGTCATTATTATGACAAATCTGAGGATTTTAACTTCGAATCATAAAGCGACGGTTCATATTTTTTAGACCCTAGAAAAGACGTATAAAGATGTTGCTTCCAATACAAATTATAAAAATCAATGTGTTTTCATTAAAATTAACTAAAATATTCCTGATTTTCGGTTTATATTACCGATGGAAGATATACACGTAAAACCGCTCAAATCCGGCTGAAACGTCGATATATGCAATAAAAACAGAACTTCTCCCCTTTTCAATAACTTACTCAGTATTTTAACGAGAAACAAATAGATGATTGAAAATGAAGTATTTAAGTTTATTTTCTGATCAATTATGTGTTTGCATAATTTTTATCGTATATTTAATGAATTAATAACGATAAACTTAAAATTCACAAAAACGTGGAAAAAAGGCCTAATTCGATGATATTTTGTTTAAATCACGTAAAGGAAATGATAAAGGTTAAAATATTGCTGAATTCGTTGATTTTTAGTATAAAACAAAATGCAAGAAAACTTGCCTAAAAATGCAAAATTTGCAAAATTCTGAGATTTGAAGGCCAAATCACATATCGTGAGAAAACATGAAGTAGTATCGAAATATTGGTAAAAACAAATATATATACGTAATATCACACTACATCAATAACGTGAAAAAAGTCACTATATTACCATATTTGAGGATTTTAACTTCAAATCATAGAGCGAGGTTTCGTATTATTTAGATCCAAGAAAAGACATATGACAATGTTGTTTCAAATACAAATGATAAAAATCAAAGTGTTTTCATTAGAATTAACTAAAATGTTCCTGATTTTCCGTTTATATAACCGATGGAAGATGTACACGTAAAACCGCTCTAATCCGGCTGAAAAGTCGATATTTGCAATAAAAACAGAACTTCTCCCCTTTCCAATATCTTACTCAGTATTTTAACGAGAAACAAATAGTTGATTGAAAATGAAGTGTTTAAGGTTAATTTCTAATCAATTATGTGTTTGCATAATTTTTATCGTATATTTAATGAATTAATAGCAATAAACTGAAAATTCACAAATACGTGGAAAAACAGCAAAATATTGCCTAATTCGATGATATTTTGTTTATATCACCAAAAGGAAAATGGGATGATAAACGTCAAAATATTGCTAAATTCGATGATTTTTAGTACGAAACAAAATGTAACAAAACTTGCTTAAAATGCAATATTATGCAAAAATCTGAAGGCCAAAGCACATATCGTGATACTACATGAAATAGTATCGAAATATTGATAAAAAATGAATATATTTACGTAATATCAAACAACATGAAAAACGTGAAAAAAGTCATTATTATACCAAATTTGAGGATTTTAACTTCGAATCATAGAGCGACGTTTCGTATTTTTTAGACCCTAGAAAAGACGTATAAAGATGTTGCTTCCAATACAAATTATAAAAATCAATGTGTTTTCATTAAAATTAACTAAAATATTCCTGATTTTCGGTTTATATTACTGATGGAAGATGTACACGTAAAACCGTTCTAATCCGGCTGAAACGTCGATATATGCAATAAAAACAAAACTTCTCCCCTTTTCAATAACTTACTCAGTAATTTAACGAAAAACAAATAGATGATTGAAAATGAAGTATTTAAGGTTATTTTCTGATCAATTATGTGTTTGCATAATTTTTATCGTATATTTAATGAATTAATAACGATATACTTAAAATTCACAAAAACGTGGAAAAACAGCCTAATTCGATGATATTTTGTTTAAATCACGTAAAGGAAATGATTAAGGTTAAAATATTGCTGAATTCGTTGATTTTTAGTAGAAAACAAAATGCAAGAAAACTTGCCTAAAAATGCAAAATTTGCGAAATTCTGAGATTTGAAGGCCAAGTCACATATCGTGAGAAAACATGAAGTAGTATCGAAATATTGGTAAAAACAAATATATATACGTAATATCACACAACATCAATAACGTGAAAAAAGTCACTATATTACCATATTTGAGGATTTTAACTTCAAATCATGGAGCGAAGTTTCGTATTATTTAGATCCAAGAAAAGACATATGACAATGTTGTTTCAAATACAAATGATAAAAATCAAAGTGTTTTCATTAGAATTAACTAAAATGTTCCTGATTTTCCGTTTATATAACCGATGGAAGATGTACACGTAAAACCGCTCTAATCCGGCTGAAAAGTCGATATTTGCAATAAAAACAGAACTTCTCCCCTTTCCAATATCTTACTCAGTATTTTAACGAGAAACAAATAGTTGATTGAAAATGAAGTGTTTAAGGTTAATTTCTAATCAATTATGTGTTTGCATAATTTTTATCGTATATATAATGAATTAATAGCAATAAACTGAAAATTCACAAATACGTGGAAAAACAGCAAAATATTGCCTAATTCGATGATATTTTGTTTATATCACCAAAAGGAAAATGGGATGATAAACGTCCAAATATTGCTAAATTCGATGATTTTTAGTACGAAACAAAATGTAAGAAAACTTGCTTAAAATGCAATATTATGCGAAAATCTGAAGGCCAAAGCACATATCGTGATACTACATGAAATAGTATCGAAATATTGGTAAAATGAATATATTTACGTAATATCAAACTACATGAAAAACGTGAAAAAAGTCATTATTATACCAAATTTGAGGATTTTAACTTCGAATCATAGAGCGACGTTTCGTATTATTTAGACCCTAGAAAAGACGTATAAAGATGTTGCTTCCAATACAAATGAATAAAATCAATGTGTTTTCATTAAAATTAACTAAAATGTTCCTGGATTTCGGTTTATATTACCGATGGATGATGTACACGTAAAACCGTTCTAATCCCGCTGAAACGTCGATATATGCAATAAAAACAGAACTTCTCCCCTTTTCAATATCTTACTCAATATTTTAACGAGAAACAAATAGGTGATTGAAAACGAAATATATAAGATTATTTTCTGATCAAATATGTGTTTGCATAATTTTTATCGTACATTTAATGAGATAATAACAATAAACTGAAAATTCACAAAAACGTGGAAAAAGGGCCTAATTCGATGATATTTTCTTTATATCACATAAAGGAAAAGGGGATGATAAAGGTCAAAATATTGCTAAATTCGAAAAACAAAATAAATGTACAAAAATGTACAAAATGTACAAAAAATGTACAAAACAAAATGCAAGAAAACTTGCTTAAAATGCAATGTTAGCCGAAAATCTGAGATATGAAGGCCAAATCACATATCGTGATACTACATGAAATAGTATCGAAATATTGATAAAAAATGAATATATTTACGTAATATCAAACAACATGAAAAACGTGAAAAAGTCATTATTATGACAAATCTGAGGATTTTAACTTCGAATCATAAAGCGACGTTTCGTATTTTTTAGACCCTAGAAAAGACGTATAAAGATGTTGCTTCCAATACAAATTATAAAAATCAATGTGTTTTCATTAAAATTAACTAAAATATTCCTGATTTTCGGTTTATATTACTGATGGAAGATGTACACGTAAAACCGTTCTAATCCGGCTGAAACGTCGATATATGCAATAAAAACACAACTTCTCCCCTTTTCAATATTTTCAATATAAAATTCAGTATTTTAACGAGAAACAAATAGATGATTGAAAATGAAGTATTTAAGGTTATTTTCTGATCAATTATGTGTTTGCATAATTTTTATCGTATATTTAATGAATTAATAACGATAAACTTAAAATTCACAAAAACGTGGAAAAACGGCCTAATTCGATGATATTTTGTTTAAATCACGTAAAGGAAATGATAAAGGTTAAAATATTGCTGAATTCGTTGATTTTTAGTAGAAAACAAAATGCAAGAAAACTTGCCTAAAAATGCAAAATTTGCGAAATTCTGAGATTTGAAGGCCAAATCACATATCGTGAGAAAACATGAAGTAGTATCGAAATATTGGTAAAAACAAATATATATACGTAATATCACACTACATCAATAACGTGAAAAAAGTCACTATATTACCATATTTGAGGATTTTAACTTCAAATCATAGAGCGAGGTTTCGTATTATTTAGATCCAAGAAAAGACATATGACAATGTTGTTTCAAATACAAATGATAAAAATCAAAGTGTTTTCATTAGAATTAACTAAAATGTTCCTGATTTTCCGTTTATATAACCGATGGAAGATGTACACGTAAAACCGCACTAATCCGGCTGAAAAGTCGATATTTGCAATAAAAACAGAACTTCTTCCCTTTCCAATATCTTTCTCAGTATTTTAACGAGAAACAAATAGTTGATTGAAAATGAAGTGTTTAAGGTTAATTTTTAATCAATTATGTGTTTGCATAATTTTTATCGTATATATAATGAATTAATAGCAATAAACTGAAAATTCAGAAATACGTGGAAAAACAGCAAAATATTGCCTAATACGATGATATTTTGTTTATATCACCAAAAGGAAAATGGGATGATAAACGTCAAAATATTGCTAAATTCGATGATTTTTAGTACGAAACAAAATGCAAGAAAACTTGCTTAAAATGCAATATTATGCGAAAATCTGAAGGCCAAAGCACATATCGTGATACTACATGAAATAGTATCGAAATATTGGTAAAAATGAATATATTTACGTAATATCAAACTACATGAAAAACGTGAAAAAAGTCATTATTATACCAAATTTGAGGATTTTAACTTCGAATCATAGAGCGACGTTTCGTATTATTTAGACCCTAGAAAAGACGTATAA
Organism: Procambarus clarkii; assembly: GCF_040958095.1. NCBI lineage: Eukaryota > Metazoa > Arthropoda > Malacostraca > Decapoda > Cambaridae > Procambarus > Procambarus clarkii. The sequence goes on from NC_091181.1 coordinate 24,522,892, forward strand.
AGATGTTGCTTCCAATACAAATGAATAAAATCAATGTGTTTTCATTAAAATTAACTAAAATGTTCCTGATTTTCGGTTTATATTACCGATGGAAGATGTACACGTAAAACCGTTCTAATCCCGCTGAAACGTCGATATATGCAATAAAAACAGAACTTCTCCCCTTTTCAATATCTTACTCAGTATTTTAACGAGAAACAAATAGATGATTGAAAACGAAGTATATAAGGTTATTTTCTGATCAATTATGTGTTTGCATAATTTTTATCGTACATTTAATGAGATAATAACAATAAACTGAAAATTCACAAAAACGTGGAAAAACGGCCTAATTCGATGATATTTTCTTTATATCACATAAAGGAAAAGGGGATGATAAAGGTCAAAATATTGCTAAATTCGATGATTTTTAGTACAAAACAAAATGCAAGAAAACTTGCTTAAAATGCAATGTTAGCCGAAAATCTGAGATATGAAGGCCAAATCACATATCGTGATACTACATGAAATAGTATCGAAATATTGATAAAAAATGAATATATTTACGTAATATCAAACAACATGAAAAACGTGAAAAAGTCATTATTATGACAAATCTGAGGATTTTAACTTCGAATCATAAAGCGACGGTTCATATTTTTTAGACCCTAGAAAAGACGTATAAAGATGTTGCTTCCAATACAAATTATAAAAATCAATGTGTTTTCATTAAAATTAACTAAAATATTCCTGATTTTCGGTTTATATTACCGATGGAAGATATACACGTAAAACCGCTCAAATCCGGCTGAAACGTCGATATATGCAATAAAAACAGAACTTCTCCCCTTTTCAATAACTTACTCAGTATTTTAACGAGAAACAAATAGATGATTGAAAATGAAGTATTTAAGTTTATTTTCTGATCAATTATGTGTTTGCATAATTTTTATCGTATATTTAATGAATTAATAACGATAAACTTAAAATTCACAAAAACGTGGAAAAAAGGCCTAATTCGATGATATTTTGTTTAAATCACGTAAAGGAAATGATAAAGGTTAAAATATTGCTGAATTCGTTGATTTTTAGTATAAAACAAAATGCAAGAAAACTTGCCTAAAAATGCAAAATTTGCAAAATTCTGAGATTTGAAGGCCAAATCACATATCGTGAGAAAACATGAAGTAGTATCGAAATATTGGTAAAAACAAATATATATACGTAATATCACACTACATCAATAACGTGAAAAAAGTCACTATATTACCATATTTGAGGATTTTAACTTCAAATCATAGAGCGAGGTTTCGTATTATTTAGATCCAAGAAAAGACATATGACAATGTTGTTTCAAATACAAATGATAAAAATCAAAGTGTTTTCATTAGAATTAACTAAAATGTTCCTGATTTTCCGTTTATATAACCGATGGAAGATGTACACGTAAAACCGCTCTAATCCGGCTGAAAAGTCGATATTTGCAATAAAAACAGAACTTCTCCCCTTTCCAATATCTTACTCAGTATTTTAACGAGAAACAAATAGTTGATTGAAAATGAAGTGTTTAAGGTTAATTTCTAATCAATTATGTGTTTGCATAATTTTTATCGTATATTTAATGAATTAATAGCAATAAACTGAAAATTCACAAATACGTGGAAAAACAGCAAAATATTGCCTAATTCGATGATATTTTGTTTATATCACCAAAAGGAAAATGGGATGATAAACGTCAAAATATTGCTAAATTCGATGATTTTTAGTACGAAACAAAATGTAACAAAACTTGCTTAAAATGCAATATTATGCAAAAATCTGAAGGCCAAAGCACATATCGTGATACTACATGAAATAGTATCGAAATATTGATAAAAAATGAATATATTTACGTAATATCAAACAACATGAAAAACGTGAAAAAAGTCATTATTATACCAAATTTGAGGATTTTAACTTCGAGTCATAGAGCGACGTTTCGTATTTTTTAGACCCTAGAAAAGACGTATAAAGATGTTGCTTCCAATACAAATGAATAAAATCAATGTGTTTTCATTAAAATTAACTAAAATGTTCCTGGATTTCGGTTTATATTACCAATGGATGATGTACACGTAAAACCGTTCTAATCCCGCTGAAACGTCGATATATGCAATAAAAACACAACTTCTCCCCTTTTCAATAACTTACTCAGTATTTTAACGAAAAACAAATAGATGATTGAAAATGAAGTATTTAAGGTTATTTTCTGATCAATTATGTGTTTGCATAATTTTTATCGTATATTTAATGAATTAATAACGATATACTTAAAATTCACAAAAACGTGGAAAAACAGCCTAATTCGATGATATTTTGTTTAAATCACGTAAAGGAAATGATTAAGGTTAAAATATTGCTGAATTCGTTGATTTTTAGTAGAAAACAAAATGCAAGAAAACTTGCCTAAAAATGCAAAATTTGCGAAATTCTGAGATTTGAAGGCCAAGTCACATATCGTGAGAAAACATGAAGTAGTATCGAAATATTGGTAAAAACAAATATATATACGTAATATCACACAACATCAATAACGTGAAAAAAGTCACTATATTACCATATTTGAGGATTTTAACTTCAAATCATAGAGCGAAGTTTCGTATTATTTAGATCCAAGAAAAGACATATGACAATGTTGTTTCAAATACAAATGATAAAAATCAAAGTGTTTTCATTAGAATTAACTAAAATGTTCCTGATTTTCCGTTTATATAACCGATGGAAGATGTACACGTAAAACCGCTCTAATCCGGCTGAAAAGTCGATATTTGCAATAAAAACAGAACTTCTCCCCTTTCCAATATCTTACTCAGTATTTTAACGAGAAACAAATAGTTGATTGAAAATGAAGTGTTTAAGGTTAATTTCTAATCAATTATGTGTTTGCATAATTTTTATCGTATATATAATGAATTAATAGCAATAAACTGAAAATTCACAAATACGTGGAAAAACAGCAAAATATTGCCTAATTCGATGATATTTTGTTTATATCACCAAAAGGAAAATGGGATGATAAACGTCCAAATATTGCTAAATTCGATGATTTTTAGTACGAAACAAAATGTAAGAAAACTTGCTTAAAATGCAATATTATGCGAAAATCTGAAGGCCAAAGCACATATCGTGATACTACATGAAATAGTATCGAAATATTGGTAAAATGAATATATTTACGTAATATCAAACTACATGAAAAACGTGAAAAAAGTCATTATTATACCAAATTTGAGGATTTTAACTTCGAATCATAGAGCGACGTTTCGTATTATTTAGACCCTAGAAAAGACGTATAAAGATGTTGCTTCCAATACAAATGAATAAAATCAATGTGTTTTCATTAAAATTAACTAAAATGTTCCTGGATTTCGGTTTATATTACCAATGGATGATGTACACGTAAAACCGTTCTAATCCCGCTGAAACGTCGATATATGCAATAAAAACAGAACTTCTCCCCTTTTCAATATCTTACTCAATATTTTAACGAGAAACAAATAGGTGATTGAAAACGAAATATATAAGATTATTTTCTGATCAAATATGTGTTTGCATAATTTTTATCGTACATTTAATGAGATAATAACAATAAACTGAAAATTCACAAAAACGTGGAAAAAGGGCCTAATTCGATGATATTTTCTTTATATCACATAAAGGAAAAGGGGATGATAAAGGTCAAAATATTGCTAAATTCGAAAAACAAAATAAATGTACAAAAATGTACAAAATGTACAAAAAATGTACAAAACAAAATGCAAGAAAACTTGCTTAAAATGCAATGTTAGCCGAAAATCTGAGATATGAAGGCCAAATCACATATCGTGATACTACATGAAATAGTATCGAAATATTGATAAAAAATGAATATATTTACGTAATATCAAACAACATGAAAAACGTGAAAAAGTCATTATTATGACAAATCTGAGGATTTTAACTTCGAATCATAAAGCGACGTTTCGTATTTTTTAGACCCTAGAAAAGACGTATAAAGATGTTGCTTCCAATACAAATTATAAAAATCAATGTGTTTTCATTAAAATTAACTAAAATATTCCTGATTTTCGGTTTATATTACTGATGGAAGATGTACACGTAAAACCGTTCTAATCCGGCTGAAACGTCGATATATGCAATAAAAACACAACTTCTCCCCTTTTCAATATTTTCAATATAAAATTCAGTATTTTAACGAGAAACAAATAGATGATTGAAAATGAAGTATTTAAGGTTATTTTCTGATCAATTATGTGTTTGCATAATTTTTATCGTATATTTAATGAATTAATAACGATAAACTTAAAATTCACAAAAACGTGGAAAAACGGCCTAATTCGATGATATTTTGTTTAAATCACGTAAAGGAAATGATAAAGGTTAAAATATTGCTGAATTCGTTGATTTTTAGTAGAAAACAAAATGCAAGAAAACTTGCCTAAAAATGCAAAATTTGCGAAATTCTGAGATTTGAAGGCCAAATCACATATCGTGAGAAAACATGAAGTAGTATCGAAATATTGGTAAAAACAAATATATATACGTAATATCACACTACATCAATAACGTGAAAAAAGTCACTATATTACCATATTTGAGGATTTTAACTTCAAATCATAGAGCGAGGTTTCGTATTATTTAGATCCAAGAAAAGACATATGACAATGTTGTTTCAAATACAAATGATAAAAATCAAAGTGTTTTCATTAGAATTAACTAAAATGTTCCTGATTTTCCGTTTATATAACCGATGGAAGATGTACACGTAAAACCGCACTAATCCGGCTGAAAAGTCGATATTTGCAATAAAAACAGAACTTCTTCCCTTTCCAATATCTTTCTCAGTATTTTAACGAGAAACAAATAGTTGATTGAAAATGAAGTGTTTAAGGTTAATTTTTAATCAATTATGTGTTTGCATAATTTTTATCGTATATATAATGAATTAATAGCAATAAACTGAAAATTCAGAAATACGTGGAAAAACAGCAAAATATTGCCTAATACGATGATATTTTGTTTATATCACCAAAAGGAAAATGGGATGATAAACGTCAAAATATTGCTAAATTCGATGATTTTTAGTACGAAACAAAATGCAAGAAAACTTGCTTAAAATGCAATATTATGCAAAAATCTGAAGGCCAAAGCACATATCGTGATACTACATGAAATAGTATCGAAATATTGGTAAAAATGAATATATTTACGTAATATCAAACTACATGAAAAACGTGAAAAAAGTCATTATTATACCAAATTTGAGGATTTTAACTTCGAATCATAGAGCGACGTTTCGTATTATTTAGACCCTAGAAAAGACGTATAAAGATGTTGCTTCCAATACAAATGAATAAAATCAATGTGTTTTCATTAAAATTAACTAAAATGTTCCTGATTTTCGGTTTATATTACCGATGGAAGATGTACACGTAAAACCGTTCTAATCCCGCTGAAACGTCGATATATGCAATAAAAACAGAACTTCTCCCCTTTTCAATATCTTACTCAGTATTTTAACGAGAAACAAATAGATGATTGAAAACGAAGTATATAAGGTTATTTTCTGATCAATTATGTGTTTGCATAATTTTTATCGTATATTTAATGAATTAATAACGATATACTTAAAATTCACAAAAACGTGGAAAAACAGCCTAATTCGATGATATTTTGTTTAAATCACGTAAAGGAAATGATTAAGGTTAAAATATTGCTGAATTCGTTGATTTTTAGTAGAAAACAAAATGCAAGAAAACTTGCCTAAAAATGCAAAATTTGCGAAATTCTGAGATTTGAAGGCCAAGTCACATATCGTGAGAAAACATGAAGTAGTATCGAAATATTGGTAAAAACAAATATATATACGTAATATCACACAACATCAATAACGTGAAAAAAGTCACTATATTACCATATTTGAGGATTTTAACTTCAAATCATAGAGCGAAGTTTCGTATTATTTAGATCCAAGAAAAGACATATGAAAATGTTGTTTCAAATACAAATGATAAAAATCAAAGTGTTTTCATTAGAATTAACTAAAATGTTCCTGATTTTCCGTTTATATAACCGATGGAAGATGTACACGTAAAACCGCTCTAATCCGGCTGAAAAGTCGATATTTGCAATAAAAACAGAACTTCTCCCCTTTCCAATATCTTACTCAGTATTTTAACGAGAAACAAATAGTTGATTGAAAATGAAGTGTTTAAGGTTAATTTCTAATCAATTATGTTTTTGCATAATTTTTATCGTATATATAATGAATTAATAGCAATAAACTGAAAATTCACAAATACGTGGAAAAACAGCAAAATATTGCCTAATTCGATGATATTTTGTTTATATCACCAAAAGGAAAATGGGATGATAAACGTCCAAATATTGCTAAATTCGATGATTTTTAGTACGAAACAAAATGTAAGAAAACTTGCTTAAAATGCAATATTATGCGAAAATCTGAAGGCCAAAGCACATATCGTGATACTACATGAAATAGTATCGAAATATTGGTAAAATGAATATATTTACGTAATATCAAACTACATGAAAAACGTGAAAAAAGTCATTATTATACCAAATTTGAGGATTTTAACTTCGAATCATAGAGCGACGTTTCGTATTATTTAGACCCTAGAAAAGACGTATAAAGATGTTGCTTCCAATACAAATGAATAAAATCAATGTGTTTTCATTAAAATTAACTAAAATGTTCCTGGATTTCGGTTTATATTACCAATGGATGATGTACACGTAAAACCGTTCTAATCCCGCTGAAACGTCGATATATGCAATAAAAACAGAACTTCTCCCCTTTTCAATATCTTACTCAATATTTTAACGAGAAACAAATAGGTGATTGAAAACGAAATATATAAGATTATTTTCTGATCAAATATGTGTTTGCATAATTTTTATCGTACATTTAATGAGATAATAACAATAAACTGAAAATTCACAAAAACGTGGAAAAAGGGCCTAATTCGATGATATTTTCTTTATATCACATAAAGGAAAAGGGGATGATAAAGGTCAAAATATTGCTAAATTCGAAAAACAAAATAAATGTACAAAAATGTACAAAATGTACAAAAAATGTACAAAACAAAATGCAAGAAAACTTGCTTAAAATGCAATGTTAGCCGAAAATCTGAGATATGAAGGCCAAATCACATATCGTGATACTACATGAAATAGTATCGAAATATTGATAAAAAATGAATATATTTACGTAATATCAAACAACATGAAAAACGTGAAAAAGTCATTATTATGACAAATCTGAGGATTTTAACTTCGAATCATAAAGCGACGTTTCGTATTTTTTAGACCCTAGAAAAGACGTATAAAGATGTTGCTTCCAATACAAATTATAAAAATCAATGTGTTTTCATTAAAATTAACTAAAATATTCCTGATTTTCGGTTTATATTACTGATGGAAGATGTACACGTAAAACCGTTCTAATCCGGCTGAAACGTCGATATATGCAATAAAAACACAACTTCTCCCCTTTTCAATATTTTCAATATAAAATTCAGTATTTTAACGAGAAACAAATAGATGATTGAAAATGAAGTATTTAAGGTTATTTTCTGATCAATTATGTGTTTGCATAATTTTTATCGTATATTTAATGAATTAATAACGATAAACTTAAAATTCACAAAAACGTGGAAAAACGGCCTAATTCGATGATATTTTGTTTAAATCACGTAAAGGAAATGATAAAGGTTAAAATATTGCTGAATTCGTTGATTTTTAGTAGAAAACAAAATGCAAGAAAACTTGCCTAAAAATGCAAAATTTGCGAAATTCTGAGATTTGAAGGCCAAATCACATATCGTGAGAAAACATGAAGTAGTATCGAAATATTGGTAAAAACAAATATATATACGTAATATCACACTACATCAATAACGTGAAAAAAGTCACTATATTACCATATTTGAGGATTTTAACTTCAAATCATAGAGCGAGGTTTCGTATTATTTAGATCCAAGAAAAGACATATGACAATGTTGTTTCAAATACAAATGATAAAAATCAAAGTGTTTTCATTAGAATTAACTAAAATGTTCCTGATTTTCCGTTTATATAACCGATGGAAGATGTACACGTAAAACCGCACTAATCCGGCTGAAAAGTCGATATTTGCAATAAAAACAGAACTTCTTCCCTTTCCAATATCTTTCTCAGTATTTTAACGAGAAACAAATAGTTGATTGAAAATGAAGTGTTTAAGGTTAATTTTTAATCAATTATGTGTTTGCATAATTTTTATCGTATATATAATGAATTAATAGCAATAAACTGAAAATTCAGAAATACGTGGAAAAACAGCAAAATATTGCCTAATACGATGATATTTTGTTTATATCACCAAAAGGAAAATGGGATGATAAACGTCAAAATATTGCTAAATTCGATGATTTTTAGTACGAAACAAAATGCAAGAAAACTTGCTTAAAATGCAATATTATGCAAAAATCTGAAGGCCAAAGCACATATCGTGATACTACATGAAATAGTATCGAAATATTGGTAAAAATGAATATATTTACGTAATATCAAACTACATGAAAAACGTGAAAAAAGTCATTATTATACCAAATTTGAGGATTTTAACTTCGAATCATAGAGCGACGTTTCGTATTATTTAGACCCTAGAAAAGACGTATAAAGATGTTGCTTCCAATACAAATGAATAAAATCAATGTGTTTTCATTAAAATTAACTAAAATGTTCCTGATTTTCGGTTTATATTACCGATGGAAGATGTACACGTAAAACCGTTCTAATCCCGCTGAAACGTCGATATATGCAATAAAAACAGAACTTCTCCCCTTTTCAATATCTTACTCAGTATTTTAACGAGAAACAAATAGATGATTGAAAACGAAGTATATAAGGTTATTTTCTGATCAATTATGTGTTTGCATAATTTTTATCGTACATTTAATGAGATAATAACAATAAACTGAAAATTCACAAAAACGTGGAAAAACGGCCTAATTCGATGATATTTTCTTTATATCACATAAAGGAAAAGGGGATGATAAAGGTCAAAATATTGCTAAATTCGATGATTTTTAGTACAAAACAAAATGCAAGAAAACTTGCTTAAAATGCAATGTTAGCCGAAAATCTGAGATATGAAGGCCAAATCACATATCGTGATACTACATGAAATAGTATCGAAATATTGATAAAAAATGAATATATTTACGTAATATCAAACAACATGAAAAACGTGAAAAAGTCATTATTATGACAAATCTGAGGATTTTAACTTCGAATCATAAAGCGACGGTTCATATTTTTTAGACCCTAGAAAAGACGTATAAAGATGTTGCTTCCAATACAAATTATAAAAATCAATGTGTTTTCATTAAAATTAACTAAAATATTCCTGATTTTCGGTTTATATTACCGATGGAAGATATACACGTAAAACCGCTCAAATCCGGCTGAAACGTCGATATATGCAATTAAAACAGAACTTCTCCCCTTTTCAATAACTTACTCAGTATTTTAACGAGAAACAAATAGATGATTGAAAATGAAGTATTTAAGTTTATTTTCTGATCAATTATGTGTTTGCATAATTTTTATCGTATATTTAATGAATTAATAACGATAAACTTAAAATTCACAAAAACGTGGAAAAAAGGCCTAATTCGATGATATTTTGTTTAAATCACGTAAAGGAAATGATAAAGGTTAAAATATTGCTGAATTCGTTGATTTTTAGTATAAAACAAAATGCAAGAAAACTTGCCTAAAAATGCAAAATTTGCAAAATTCTGAGATTTGAAGGCCAAATCACATATCGTGAGAAAACATGAAGTAGTATCGAAATATTGGTAAAAACAAATATATATACGTAATATCACACTACATCAATAACGTGAAAAAAGTCACTATATTACCATATTTGAGGATTTTAACTTCAAATCATAGAGCGAGGTTTCGTATTATTTAGATCCAAGAAAAGACATATGACAATGTTGTTTCAAATACAAATGATAAAAATCAAAGTGTTTTCATTAGAATTAACTAAAATGTTCCTGATTTTCCGTTTATATAACCGATGGAAGATGTACACGTAAAACCGCTCTAATCCGGCTGAAAAGTCGATATTTGCAATAAAAACAGAACTTCTCCCCTTTCCAATATCTTACTCAGTATTTTAACGAGAAACAAATAGTTGATTGAAAATGAAGTGTTTAAGGTTAATTTCTAATCAATTATGTGTTTGCATAATTTTTATCGTATATTTAATGAATTAATAGCAATAAACTGAAAATTCACAAATACGTGGAAAAACAGCAAAATATTGCCTAATTCGATGATATTTTGTTTATATCACCAAAAGGAAAATGGGATGATAAACGTCAAAATATTGCTAAATTCGATGATTTTTAGTACGAAACAAAATGTAACAAAACTTGCTTAAAATGCAATATTATGCAAAAATCTGAAGGCCAAAGCACATATCGTGATACTACATGAAATAGTATCGAAATATTGATAAAAAATGAATATATTTACGTAATATCAAACAACATGAAAAACGTGAAAAAAGTCATTATTATACCAAATTTGAGGATTTTAACTTCGAATCATAGAGCGACGTTTCGTATTTTTTAGACCCTAGAAAAGACGTATAAAGATGTTGCTTCCAATACAAATTATAAAAATCAATGTGTTTTCATTAAAATTAACTAAAATATTCCTGATTTTCGGTTTATATTACTGATGGAAGATGTACACGTAAAACCGTTCTAATCCGGCTGAAACGTCGATATATGCAATAAAAACACAACTTCTCCCCTTTTCAATAACTTACTCAGTATTTTAACGAAAAACAAATAGATGATTGAAAATGAAGTATTTAAGGTTATTTTCTGATCAATTATGTGTTTGCATAATTTTTATCGTATATTTAATGAATTAATAACGATATACTTAAAATTCACAAAAACGGGGAAAAACAGCCTAATTCGATGATATTTTGTTTAAATCACGTAAAGGAAATGATTAAGGTTAAAATATTGCTGAATTCGTTGATTTTTAGTAGAAAACAAAATGCAAGAAAACTTGCCTAAAAATGCAAAATTTGAGAAATTCTGAGATTTGAAGGCCAAGTCACATATCGTGAGAAAACATGAAGTAGTATCGAAATATTGGTAAAAACAAATATATATACGTAATATCACACAACATCAATAACGTGAAAAAAGTCACTATATTACCATATTTGAGGATTTTAACTTCAAATCATAGAGCGAAGTTTCGTATTATTTAGATCCAAGAAAAGACATATGACAATGTTGTTTCAAATACAAATGATAAAAATCAAAGTGTTTTCATTAGAATTAACTAAAATGTTCCTGATTTTCCGTTTATATAACCGATGGAAGATGTACACGTAAAACCGCTCTAATCCGGCTGAAAAGTCGATATTTGCAATAAAAACAGAACTTCTCCCCTTTCCAATATCTTACTCAGTATTTTAACGAGAAACAAATAGTTGATTGAAAATGAAGTGTTTAAGGTTAATTTCTAATCAATTATGTGTTTGCATAATTTTTATCGTATATATAATGAATTAATAGCAATAAACTGAAAATTCACAAATACGTGGAAAAACAGCAAAATATTGCCTAATTCGATGATATTTTGTTTATATCACCAAAAGGAAAATGGGATGATAAACGTCCAAATATTGCTAAATTCGATGATTTTTAGTACGAAACAAAATGTAAGAAAACTTGCTTAAAATGCAATATTATGCGAAAATCTGAAGGCCAAAGCACATATCGTGATACTACATGAAATAGTATCGAAATATTGGTAAAATGAATATATTTACGTAATATCAAACTACATGAAAAACGTGAAAAAAGTCATTATTATACCAAATTTGAGGATTTTAACTTCGAATCATAGAGCGACGTTTCGTATTATTTAGACCCTAGAAAAGACGTATAAAGATGTTGCTTCCAATACAAATGAATAAAATCAATGTGTTTTCATTAAAATTAACTAAAATGTTCCTGGATTTCGGTTTATATTACCGATGGATGATGTACACGTAAAACCGTTCTAATCCCGCTGAAACGTCGATATATGCAATAAAAACAGAACTTCTCCCCTTTTCAATATCTTACTCAGTATTTTAACGAGAAACAAATAGGTGATTGAAAACGAAATATATAAGATTATTTTCTGATCAAATATGTGTTTGCATAATTTTTATCGTACATTTAATGAGATAATAACAATAAACTGAAAATTCACAAAAACGTGGAAAAAGGGCCTAATTCGATGATATTTTCTTTATATCACATAAAGGAAAAGGGGATGATAAAGGTCAAAATATTGCTAAATTCGAAAAACAAAATAAATGTACAAAAATGTACAAAATGTACAAAAAATGTACAAAACAAAATGGAAGAAAACTTGCTTAAAATGCAATGTTAGCCGAAAATCTGAGATATGAAGGCCAAATCACATATCGTGATACTACATGAAATAGTATCGAAATATTGATAAAAAATGAATATATTTACGTAATATCAAACAACATGAAAAACGTGAAAAAGTCATTATTATGACAAATCTGAGGATTTTAACTTCGAATCATAAAGCGACGTTTCGTATTTTTTAGACCCTAGAAAAGACGTATAAAGATGTTGCTTCCAATACAAATTATAAAAATCAATGTGTTTTCATTAAAATTAACTAAAATATTCCTGATTTTCGGTTTATATTACTGATGGAAGATGTACACGTAAAACCGTTCTAATCCGGCTGAAACGTCGATATATGCAATAAAAACACAACTTCTCCCCTTTTCAATATTTTCAATATAAAATTCAGTATTTTAACGAGAAACAAATAGATGATTGAAAATGAAGTATTTAAGGTTATTTTCTGATCAATTATGTGTTTGCATAATTTTTATCGTATATTTAATGAATTAATAACGATAAACTTAAAATTCACAAAAACGTGGAAAAACGGCCTAATTCGATGATATTTTGTTTAAATCACGTAAAGGAAATGATAAAGGTTAAAATATTGCTGAATTCGTTGATTTTTAGTAGAAAACAAAATGCAAGAAAACTTGCCTAAAAATGCAAAATTTGCGAAATTCTGAGATTTGAAGGCCAAATCACATATCGTGAGAAAACATGAAGTAGTATCGAAATATTGGTAAAAACAAATATATATACGTAATATCACACTACATCAATAACGTGAAAAAAGTCACTATATTACCATATTTGAGGATTTTAACTTCAAATCATAGAGCGAGGTTTCGTATTATTTAGATCCAAGAAAAGACATATGACAATGTTGTTTCAAATACAAATGATAAAAATCAAAGTGTTTTCATTAGAATTAACTAAAATGTTCCTGATTTTCCGTTTATATAACCGATGGAAGATGTACACGTAAAACCGCACTAATCCGGCTGAAAAGTCGATATTTGCAATAAAAACAGAACTTCTTCCCTTTCCAATATCTTTCTCAGTATTTTAACGAGAAACAAATAGTTGATTGAAAATGAAGTGTTTAAGGTTAATTTTTAATCAATTATGTGTTTGCATAATTTTTATCGTATATATAATGAATTAATAGCAATAAACTGAAAATTCAGAAATACGTGGAAAAACAGCAAAATATTGCCTAATACGATGATATTTTGTTTATATCACCAAAAGGAAAATGGGATGATAAACGTCAAAATATTGCTAAATTCGATGATTTTTAGTACGAAACAAAATGCAAGAAAACTTGCTTAAAATGCAATATTATGCGAAAATCTGAAGGCCAAAGCACATATCGTGATACTACATGAAATAGTATCGAAATATTGGTAAAAATGAATATATTTACGTAATATCAAACTACATGAAAAACGTGAAAAAAGTCATTATTATACCAAATTTGAGGATTTTAACTTCGAATCATAGAGCGACGTTTCGTATTATTTAGACCCTAGAAAAGACGTATAAAGATGTTGCTTCCAATACAAATGAATAAAATCAATGTGTTTTCATTAAAATTAACTAAAATGTTCCTGATTTTCGGTTTATATTACCGATGGAAGATGTACACGTAAAACCGTTCTAATCCCGCTGAAACGTCGATATATGCAATAAAAACAGAACTTCTCCCCTTTTCAATATCTTACTCAGTATTTTAACGAGAAACAAATAGATGATTGAAAACGAAGTATATAAGGTTATTTTCTGATCAATTATGTGTTTGCATAATTTTTATCGTACATTTAATGAGATAATAACAATAAACTGAAAATTCACAAAAACGTGGAAAAACGGCCTAATTCGATGATATTTTCTTTATATCACATAAAGGAAAAGGGGATGATAAAGGTCAAAATATTGCTAAATTCGATGATTTTTAGTACAAAACAAAATGCAAGAAAACTTGCTTAAAATGCAATGTTAGCCGAAAATCTGAGATATGAAGGCCAAATCATATATCGTGATACTACATGAAATAGTATCGAAATATTGATAAAAAATGAATATATTTACGTAATATCAAACAACAAGAAAAACGTGAAAAAGTCATTATTATGACAAATCTGAGGATTTTAACTTCGAATCATAAAGCGACGTTTCGTATTTTTTAGACCCTAGAAAAGACGTATAAAGATGTTGCTTCCAATACAAATTATAAAAATCAATGTGTTTTCATTAAAATTAACTAAAATATTCCTGATTTTCGGTTTATATTACTGATGGAAGATGTACACGTAAAACCGTTCTAATCCGGCTGAAACGTCGATATATGCAAAAAAAACAGAACTTCTCCCCTTTTCAATAACTTACTCAGTATTTTAACGAGAAACAAATAGATGATTGAAAATGAAGTATTTAAGGTTATTTTCTGATCAATTATGTGTTTGCATAATTTTTATCGTATATTTAATGAATTAATAACGATAAACTTAAAATTCACAAAAACGTGGAAAAACGGCCTAATTCGATGATATTTTGTTTAAATCACGTAAAGGAAATGATAAAGGTTAAAATATTGCTGAATTCGTTGATTTTTAGTAGAAAACAAAATGCAAGAAAACTTGCCTAAAAATGCAAAATTTGCGAAATTCTGAGATTTGAAGGCCAAATCACATATCGTGAGAAAACATGAAGTAGTATCGAAATATTGGTAAAAACAAATATATATACGTAATATCACACAACATCAATAACGTGAAAAAAGTCACTATATTACCATATTTGAGGATTTTAACTTCAAATCATAGAGCGAAGTTTCGTATTATTTAGATCCAAGAAAAGACATATGACAATGTTGTTTCAAATACAAATGATAAAAATCAAAGTGTTTTCATTAGAATTAACTAAAATGTTCCTGATTTTCCGTTTATATAACCGATGGAAGATGTACACGTAAAACCGCTCTAATCCGGCTGAAAAGTCGATATTTGCAATAAAAACAGAACTTCTCCCCTTTCCAATATCTTACTCAGTATTTTAACGAGAAACAAATAGTTGATTGAAAATGAAGTGTTTAAGGTTAATTTCTAATCAATTATGTGTTTGCATAATTTTTATCGTATATATAATGAATTAATAGCAATAAACTGAAAATTCACAAATACGTGGAAAAACAGCAAAATATTGCCTAATTCGATGATATTTTGTTTATATCACCAAAAGGAAAATGGGATGATAAACGTCCAAATATTGCTAAATTCGATGATTTTTAGTACGAAACAAAATGTAAGAAAACTTGCTTAAAATGCAATATTATGCGAAAATCTGAAGGCCAAAGCACATATCGTGATACTACATGAAATAGTATCGAAATATTGGTAAAATGAATATATTTACGTAATATCAAACTACATGAAAAACGTGAAAAAAGTCATTATTATACCAAATTTGAGGATTTTAACTTCGAATCATAGAGCGACGTTTCGTATTATTTAGACCCTAGAAAAGACGTATAAAGATGTTGCTTCCAATACAAATGAATAAAATCAATGTGTTTTCATTAAAATTAACTAAAATGTTCCTGGATTTCGGTTTATATTACCGATGGATGATGTACACGTAAAACCGTTCTAATCCCGCTGAAACGTCGATATATGCAATAAAAACAGAACTTCTCCCCTTTTCAATATCTTACTCAGTATTTTAACGAGAAACAAATAGGTGATTGAAAACGAAATATATAAGATTATTTTCTGATCAAATATGTGTTTGCATAATTTTTATCGTACATTTAATGAGATAATAACAATAAACTGAAAATTCACAAAAACGTGGAAAAAGGGCCTAATTCGATGATATTTTCTTTATATCACATAAAGGAAAAGGGGATGATAAAGGTCAAAATATTGCTAAATTCGAAAAACAAAATAAATGTACAAAAATGTACAAAATGTACAAAAAATGTACAAAACAAAATGGAAGAAAACTTGCTTAAAATGCAATGTTAGCCGAAAATCTGAGATATGAAGGCCAAATCACATATCGTGATACTACATGAAATAGTATCGAAATATTGATAAAAAATGAATATATTTACGTAATATCAAACAACATGAAAAACGTGAAAAAGTCATTATTATGACAAATCTGAGGATTTTAACTTCGAATCATAAAGCGACGTTTCGTATTTTTTAGACCCTAGAAAAGACGTATAAAGATGTTGCTTCCAATACAAATTATAAAAATCAATGTGTTTTCATTAAAATTAACTAAAATATTCCTGATTTTCGGTTTATATTACTGATGGAAGATGTACACGTAAAACCGTTCTAATCCGGCTGAAACGTCGATATATGCAATAAAAACACAACTTCTCCCCTTTTCAATATTTTCAATATAAAATTCAGTATTTTAACGAGAAACAAATAGATGATTGAAAATGAAGTATTTAAGGTTATTTTCTGATCAATTATGTGTTTGCATAATTTTTATCGTATATTTAATGAATTAATAACGATAAACTTAAAATTCACAAAAACGTGGAAAAACGGCCTAATTCGATGATATTTTGTTTAAATCACGTAAAGGAAATGATAAAGGTTAAAATATTGCTGAATTCGTTGATTTTTAGTAGAAAACAAAATGCAAGAAAACTTGCCTAAAAATGCAAAATTTGCGAAATTCTGAGATTTGAAGGCCAAATCACATATCGTGAGAAAACATGAAGTAGTATCGAAATATTGGTAAAAACAAATATATATACGTAATATCACACTACATCAATAACGTGAAAAAAGTCACTATATTACCATATTTGAGGATTTTAACTTCAAATCATAGAGCGAGGTTTCGTATTATTTAGATCCAAGAAAAGACATATGACAATGTTGTTTCAAATACAAATGATAAAAATCAAAGTGTTTTCATTAGAATTAACTAAAATGTTCCTGATTTTCCGTTTATATAACCGATGGAAGATGTACACGTAAAACCGCACTAATCCGGCTGAAAAGTCGATATTTGCAATAAAAACAGAACTTCTTCCCTTTCCAATATCTTTCTCAGTATTTTAACGAGAAACAAATAGTTGATTGAAAATGAAGTGTTTAAGGTTAATTTTTAATCAATTATGTGTTTGCATAATTTTTATCGTATATATAATGAATTAATAGCAATAAACTGAAAATTCAGAAATACGTGGAAAAACAGCAAAATATTGCCTAATACGATGATATTTTGTTTATATCACCAAAAGGAAAATGGGATGATAAACGTCAAAATATTGCTAAATTCGATGATTTTTAGTACGAAACAAAATGCAAGAAAACTTGCTTAAAATGCAATATTATGCGAAAATCTGAAGGCCAAAGCACATATCGTGATACTACATGAAATAGTATCGAAATATTGGTAAAAATGAATATATTTACGTAATATCAAACTACATGAAAAACGTGAAAAAAGTCATTATTATACCAAATTTGAGGATTTTAACTTCGAATCATAGAGCGACGTTTCGTATTATTTAGACCCTAGAAAAGACGTATAAAGATGTTGCTTCCAATACAAATGAATAAAATCAATGTGTTTTCATTAAAATTAACTAAAATGTTCCTGATTTTCGGTTTATATTACCGATGGAAGATGTACACGTAAAACCGTTCTAATCCCGCTGAAACGTCGATATATGCAATAAAAACAGAACTTCTCCCCTTTTCAATATCTTACTCAGTATTTTAACGAGAAACAAATAGATGATTGAAAACGAAGTATATAAGGTTATTTTCTGATCAATTATGTGTTTGCATAATTTTTATCGTACATTTAATGAGATAATAACAATAAACTGAAAATTCACAAAAACGTGGAAAAACGGCCTAATTCGATGATATTTTCTTTATATCACATAAAGGAAAAGGGGATGATAAAGGTCAAAATATTGCTAAATTCGATGATTTTTAGTACAAAACAAAATGCAAGAAAACTTGCTTAAAATGCAATGTTAGCCGAAAATCTGAGATATGAAGGCCAAATCATATATCGTGATACTACATGAAATAGTATCGAAATATTGATAAAAAATGAATATATTTACGTAATATCAAACAACAAGAAAAACGTGAAAAAGTCATTATTATGACAAATCTGAGGATTTTAACTTCGAATCATAAAGCGACGTTTCGTATTTTTTAGACCCTAGAAAAGACGTATAAAGATGTTGCTTCCAATACAAATTATAAAAATCAATGTGTTTTCATTAAAATTAACTAAAATATTCCTGATTTTCGGTTTATATTACTGATGGAAGATGTACACGTAAAACCGTTCTAATCCGGCTGAAACGTCGATATATGCAAAAAAAACAGAACTTCTCCCCTTTTCAATAACTTACTCAGTATTTTAACGAGAAACAAATAGATGATTGAAAATGAAGTATTTAAGGTTATTTTCTGATCAATTATGTGTTTGCATAATTTTTATCGTATATTTAATGAATTAATAACGATAAACTTAAAATTCACAAAAACGTGGAAAAACGGCCTAATTCGATGATATTTTGTTTAAATCACGTAAAGGAAATGATAAAGGTTAAAATATTGCTGAATTCGTTGATTTTTAGTAGAAAACAAAATGCAAGAAAACTTGCCTAAAAATGCAAAATTTGCGAAATTCTGAGATTTGAAGGCCAAATCACATATCGTGAGAAAACATGAAGTAGTATCGAAATATTGGTAAAAACAAATATATATACGTAATATCACACTACATCAATAACGTGAAAAAAGTCACTATATTACCATATTTGAGGATTTTAACTTCAAATCATAGAGCGAGGTTTCGTATTATTTAGATCCAAGAAAAGACATATGACAATGTTGTTTCAAATACAAGTGATAAAAATCAAAGTGTTTTCATTAGAATTAACTAAAATGTTCCTGATTTTCCGTTTATATAACCGATGGAAGATGTACACGTAAAACCGCTCTATTCCGGCTGAAAAGTCGATATTTGCAATAAAAACAGAACTTCTCCCCTTTCCAATATCTTACTCAGTATTTTAACGACAAACAAATAGTTGATTGAAAATGAAGTGTTTAAGGTTAATTTCTAATCAATTATGTGTTTGCATAATTTTTATCGTATATTTAATGAATTAATAGCAATAAACTGAAAATTTACAAATACGTGGAAAAACAGCAAAATATTGCCTAATTCGAGGATATTTTGTTTATATCACCAAAAGGAAAATGGGATGATAAACGTCAAAATATTGCTAAATTCGATGATTTTCAGTACGAAACAAAATGCAAGAAAACTTGCTTAAAATGCAATATTATGCGAAAATCTGAAGGCCAAAGCACATATCGTGATACTACATGAAATAGTATCGAAATATTGGTAAAAATGAATATATTTACGTAATATCAAACTACATGAAAAACGTGAAAAAAGACATAATTATACCAAATTTGAGGATTTTAACTTCGAATCATAGAGCGACGTTTCGTATTATTTAGACCCTAGAAAAAACGTATAAAGATGTTGCTTCCAATACAAATGAATAAAATCAATGTGTTTTCATTAAAATTAACTAAAATGTTCCTGATTTTCGGTTTATATTACCGATGGAAGATGTACACGTAAAGCCGTTCTAATCCCGCTGAAACGTCGATATATGCAATAAAAACAGAACTTCTCCCCTTTTCAATATCTTACTCAGTATTTTAACGAGAAACAAATAGATGATTGAAAACGAAGTATATAAGGTTATTTTCTGATCAATTATGTGTTTGCATAATTTTTATCGTACATTTAATGAGATAATAACAATAAACTGAAAATTCACAAAAACGTGGAAAAACGGCCTAATTCTATGATATTTTCTTTATATCACATAAAGGAAAAGGGGATGATAAAGGTCAAAATATTGCTAAATTCGAAAAACAAAATAAATGTACAAAAATGTACAAAATGTACAAAAAATGTACAAAACAAAATGCAAGAAAACTTGCTTAAAATGCAATGTTAGCCGAAAATCTGAGATATGAAGGCCAAATCACATATCGTGATACTACATGAAATAGTATCGAAATATTGATAAAAAATGAATATATTTACGTAATATCAAACAACATGAAAAACGTGAAAAAGTCATTATTATGACAAATCTGAGGATTTTAACTTCGAATCATAAAGCGACGTTTCGTATTTTTTAGACCCTAGAAAAGACGTATAAAGATGTTGCTTCCAATACAAATTATAAAAATCAATGTGTTTTCATTAAAATTAACTAAAATATTCCTGATTTTCGGTTTATATTACTGATGGAAGATGTACACGTAAAACCGTTCTAATCCGGCTGAAACGTCGATATATGCAATAAAAACACAACTTCTCCCCTTTTCAATAACTTACTCAGTATTTTAACGAAAAACAAATAGATGATTGAAAATGAAGTATTTAAGGTTATTTTCTGATCAATTATGTGTTTGCATAATTTTTATCGTATATTTAATGAATTAATAACGATAAACTTAAAATTCACAAAAACGTGGAAAAACAGCCTAATTCGATGATATTTTGTTTAAATCACGTAAAGGAAATGATTAAGGTTAAAATATTGCTGAATTCGTTGATTTTTAGTAGAAAACAAAATGCAAGAAAACTTGCCTAAAAATGCAAAATTTGCGAAATTCTGAGATTTGAAGGCCAAGTCACATATCGTGAGAAAACATGAAGTAGTATCGAAATCACCAAAAGGAAAATGGGATGATAAACGTCCAAATATTGCTAAATTCGATGATTTTTAGTACGAAACAAAATGTAAGAAAACTTGCTTAAAATGCAATATTATGCGAAAATCTGAAGGCCAAAGCACATATCGTGATTCTACATGAAATAGTATCGAAATATTGGTAAAAATGAATATATTTACGTAATATCAAACTACATGAAAAACGTGAAAAAAGTCATTATTATACCAAATTTGAGGATTTTAACTTCGAATCATAGAGCGACGTTTCGTATTATTTAGACCCTAGAAAAGACGTATAAAGATGTTGCTTCCAATACAAATGAATAAAATCAATGTGTTTTCATTAAAATTAACTAAAATGTTCCTGGATTTCGGTTTATATTACCGATGGATGATGTACACGTAAAACCGTTCTAATCCCGCTGAAACGTCGATATATGCAATAAAAACAGAACTTCTCCCCTTTTCAATATCTTACTCAGTATTTTAACGAGAAACAAATAGGTGATTGAAAACGAAATATATAAGATTATTTTCTGATCAAATATGTGTTTGCATAATTTTTATCGTACATTTAATGAGATAATAACAATAAACTGAAAATTCACAAAAACGTGGAAAAACGGCCTAATTCGATGATATTTTCTTTATATCACATAAAGGAAAAGGGGATGATAAAGGTCAAAATATTGCTAAATTCGAAAAACAAAATAAATGTACAAAAATGTACAAAATGTACAAAAAATGTACAAAACAAAATGCAAGAAAACTTGCTTAAAATGCAATGTTAGCCGAAAATCTGAGATATGAAGGCCAAATCACATATCGTGATACTACATGAAATAGTATCGAAATATTGATAAAAAATGAATATATTTACGTAATATCAAACAACATGAAAAACGTGAAAAAGTCATTATTATGACAAATCTGAGGATTTTAACTTCGAATCATAAAGCGACGTTTCGTATTTTTTAGACCCTAGAAAAGACGTATAAAGATGTTGCTTCCAATACAAATTATAAAAATCAATGTGTTTTCATTAAAATTAACTAAAATATTCCTGATTTTCGGTTTATATTACTGATGGAAGATGTACACGTAAAACCGTTCTAATCCGGCTGAAACGTCGATATATGCAATAAAAACACAACTTCTCCCCTTTTCAATAACTTACTCAGTATTTTAACGAAAAACAAATAGATGATTGAAAATGAAGTATTTAAGGTTATTTTCTGATCAATTATGTGTTTGCATAATTTTTATCGTATATTTAATGAATTAATAACGATAAACTTAAAATTCACAAAAACGTGGAAAAACAGCCTAATTCGATGATATTTTGTTTAAATCACGTAAAGGAAATGATTAAGGTTAAAATATTGCTGAATTCGTTGATTTTTAGTAGAAAACAAAATGCAAGAAAACTTGCCTAAAAATGCAAAATTTGCGAAATTCTTAGATTTGAAGGCCAAGTCACATATCGTGAGAAAACATGAAGTAGTATCGAAATATTGGTAAAAACAAATATATATACGTAATATCACACAACATCAATAACGTGAAAAAAGTCACTATATTACCATATTTGAGGATTTTAACTTCAAATCATAGAGCGAAGTTTCGTATAATTTAGATCCAAGAAAAGACATATGACAATGTTGTTTCAAATACAAATGATAAAAATCAAAGTGTTTTCATTAGAATTAACTAAAATGTTCCTGATTTTCCGTTTATATAACCGATGGAAGATGTACACGTAAAACCGCTCTAATCCGGCTGAAAAGTCGATATTTGCAATAAAAACAGAACTTCTCCCCTTTCCAATATCTTACTCAGTATTTTAACGAGAAACAAATAGTTGATTGAAAATGAAGTGTTTAAGGTTAATTTCAAATCAATTATGTGTTTGCATAATTTTTATCGTATATTTAATGAATTAATAGCAATAAACTGAAAATTCACAAATACGTGGAAAAACAGCAAAATATTGCCTAATTCGATGATATTTTGTTTATATCACCAAAAGGAAAATGGGATGATAAACGTCCAAATATTGCTAAATTCGATGATTTTTAGTACGAAACAAAATGTAAGAAAACTTGCTTAAAATGCAATATTATGCGAAAATCTGAAGGCCAAAGCACATATCGTGATACTACATGAAATAGTATCGAAATATTGGTAAAAATGAATATATTTACGTAATATCAAACTACATGAAAAACGTGAAAAAAGTCATTATTATACCAAATTTGAGGATTTTAACTTCGAATCATAGAGCGACGTTTCGTATTATTTAGACCCTAGAAAAGACGTATAAAGATGTTGCTTCCAATACAAATGAATAAAATCAATGTGTTTTCATTAAAATTAACTAAAATGTTCCTGGATTTCGGTTTATATTACCAATGGATGATGTACACGTAAAACCGTTCTAATCCCGCTGAAACGTCGATATATGCAATAAAAACAGAACTTCTCCCTTTTTCAATATCTTACTCAGTATTTTAACGAGAAACAAATAGGTGATTGAAAACGAAATATATAAGATTATTTTCTGATCAAATATGTGTTTGCATAATTTTTATCGTACATTTAATGAGATAATAACAATAAACTGAAAATTCACAAAAACGTGGAAAAACGGCCTAATTCGATGATATTTTCTTTATATCACATAAAGGAAAAGGGGATGATAAAGGTCAAAATATTGCTAAATTCGAAAAACAAAATAAATGTACAAAAATGAACAAAATGTACAAAAAATGTACAAAACAAAATGCAAGAAAACTTGCTTAAAATGCAATGTTAGCCGAAAATCTGAGATATGAAGGCCAAATCACATATCGTGATACTACATGAAATAGTATCGAAATATTGATAAAAAATGAATATATTTACGTAATATCAAACAACATGAAAAACGTGAAAAAGTCATTATTATGACAAATCTGAGGATTTTAACTTCGAATCATAGAGCGACGTTTCGTATTTTTTAGACCCTAGAAAAGACGTATAAAGATGTTGCTTCCAATACAAATTATAAAAATCAATGTGTTTTCATTAAAATTAACTAAAATATTCCTGATTTTCGGTTTATATTACTGATGGAAGATGTACACGTAAAACCGTTCTAATCCGGCTGAAACGTCGATATATGCAATAAAAACACAACTTCTCCCCTTTTCAATAACTTACTCAGTATTTTAACGAAAAACAAATAGATGATTGAAAATGAAGTATTTAAGGTTATTTTCTGATCAATTATGTGTTTGCATAATTTTTATCGTATATTTAATGAATTAATAACGATAAACTTAAAATTCACAAAAACGTGGAAAAACAGCCTAATTCGATGATATTTTGTTTAAATCACGTAAAGGAAATGATTAAGGTTAAAATATTGCTGAATTCGTTGATTTTTAGTAGAAAACAAAATGCAAGAAAACTTGCCTAAAAATGCAAAATTTGCGAAATTCTGAGATTTGAAGGCCAAGTCACATATCGTGAGAAAACATGAAGTAGTATCGAAATATTGGTAAAAACAAATATATATACGTAATATCACACAACATCAATAACGTGAAAAAAGTCACTATATTACCATATTTGAGGATTTTAACTTCAAATCATAGAGCGAAGTTTCGTATTATTTTGATCCAAGAAAAGACATATGACAATGTTGTTTCAAATACAAATGATAAAAATCAAAGTGTTTTCATTAGAATTAACTAAAATGTTCCTGATTTTCCGTTTATATAACCGATGGAAGATGTACACGTAAAACCGCTCTAATCCGGCTGAAAAGTCGATATTTGCAATAAAAACAGAACTTCTCCCCTTTCCAATATCTTACTCAGTATTTTAACGAGAAACAAATAGTTGATTGAAAATGAAGTGTTTAAGGTTAATTTCAAATCAATTATGTGTTTGCATAATTTTTATCGTATATTTAATGAATTAATAGCAATAAACTGAAAATTCACAAATACGTGGAAAAACAGCAAAATATTGCCTAATTCGAGGATATTTTGTTTATATCACCAAAAGGAAAATGGGATGATAAACGTCAAAATATTGCTAAATTCGATGATTTTTAGTACGAAACAAAATGCAAGAAAACTTGCTTAAAATGCAATATTATGCGAAAATCTGAAGGCCAAAGCACATATCGTGATACTACATGAAATAGTATCGAAATATTGGTAAAAATGAATATATTTACGTAATATCAAACTACATGAAAAACGTGAAAAAAGACATAATTATACCAAATTTGAGGATTTTAACTTCGAATCATAGAGCGACGTTTCGTATTATTTAGACCCTAGAAAAAACGTATAAAGATGTTGCTTCCAATACAAATGAATAAAATCAATGTGTTTTCATTAAAATTAACTAAAATGTTCCTGATTTTCGGTTTATATTACCGATGGAAGATGTACACGTAAAACCGTTCTAATCCCGCTGAAACGTCGATATATGCAATAAAAACAGAACTTCTCCCCTTTTCAATATCTTACTCAGTATTTTAACGAGAAACAAATAGATGATTAAAAACGAAGTATATAAGGTTATTTTCTGATCAATTATGTGTTTGCATAATTTTTATCGTACATTTAATGAGATAATAACAATAAACTGAAAATTCACAAAAACGTGGAAAAACGGCCTAATTCGATGATATTTTCTTCATATCACATAAAGGAAAAGGGGATGATAAAGGTCAAAATATTGCTAAATTCGATGATTTTTAGTACAAAACAAAATGCAAGAAAACTTGCTTAAAATGCAATGTTAGCCGAAAATCTGAGATATGAAGGCCAAATCACATATCGTGATACTACATGAAATAGTATCGAAATATTGATAAAAAATGAATATATTTACGTAATATCAAACAACATGAAAAACGTGAAAAAGTCATTATTATGACAAATCTGAGGATTTTAACTTCGAATCATAAAGCGACGGTTCATATTTTTTAGACCCTAGAAAAGACGTATAAAGATGTTGCTTCCAATACAAATTATAAAAATCAATGTGTTTTCATTAAAATTAACTAAAATATTCCTGATTTTCGGTTTATATTACCGATGGAAGATATACACGTAAAACCGCTCAAATCCGGCTGAAACGTCGATATATGCAATAAAAACAGAACTTCTCCCCTTTTCAATAACTTACTCAGTATTTTAACGAGAAACAAATAGATGATTGAAAATGAAGTATTTAAGTTTATTTTCTGATCAATTATGTGTTTGCATAATTTTTATCGTATATTTAATGAATTAATAACGATAAACTTAAAATTCACAAAAACGTGGAAAAAAGGCCTAATTCGATGATATTTTGTTTAAATCACGTAAAGGAAATGATAAAGGTTAAAATATTGCTGAATTCGTTGATTTTTAGTATAAAACAAAATGCAAGAAAACTTGCCTAAAAATGCAAAATTTGCAAAATTCTGAGATTTGAAGGCCAAATCACATATCGTGAGAAAACATGAAGTAGTATCGAAATATTGGTAAAAACAAATATATATACGTAATATCACACTACATCAATAACGTGAAAAAAGTCACTATATTACCATATTTGAGGATTTTAACTTCAAATCATAGAGCGAGGTTTCGTATTATTTAGATCCAAGAAAAGACATATGACAATGTTGTTTCAAATACAAATGATAAAAATCAAAGTGTTTTCATTAGAATTAACTAAAATGTTCCTGATTTTCCGTTTATATAACCGATGGAAGATGTACACGTAAAACCGCTCTAATCCGGCTGAAAAGTCGATATTTGCAATAAAAACAGAACTTCTCCCCTTTCCAATATCTTACTCAGTATTTTAACGAGAAACAAATAGTTGATTGAAAATGAAGTGTTTAAGGTTAATTTCTAATCAATTATGTGTTTGCATAATTTTTATCGTATATATAATGAATTAATAGCAATAAACTGAAAATTCAGAAATACGTGGAAAAACAGCAAAATATTGCCTAATACGATGATATTTTGTTTATATCACCAAAAGGAAAATGGGATGATAAACGTCAAAATATTGCTAAATTCGATGATTTTTAGTACGAAACAAAATGCAAGAAAACTTGCTTAAAATGCAATATTATGCGAAAATCTGAAGGCCAAAGCACATATCGTGATACTACATGAAATAGTATCGAAATATTGGTAAAAATGAATATATTTACGTAATATCAAACTACATGAAAAACGTGAAAAAAGTCATTATTATACCAAATTTGAGGATTTTAACTTCGAATCATAGAGCGACGTTTCGTATTATTTAGACCCTAGAAAAGACGTATAAAGATGTTGCTTCCAATACAAATGAATAAAATCAATGTGTTTTCATTAAAATTAACTAAAATGTTCCTGATTTTCGGTTTATATTACCGATGGAAGATGTACACGTAAAACCGTTCTAATCCCGCTGAAACGTCGATATATGCAATAAAAACAGAACTTCTCCCCTTTTCAATATCTTACTCAGTATTTTAACGAGAAACAAATAGATGATTGAAAACGAAGTATATAAGGTTATTTTCTGATCAATTATGTGTTTGCATAATTTTTATCGTACATTTAATGAGATAATAACAATAAACTGAAAATTCACAAAAACATGGAAAAACGGCCTAATTCGATGATATTTTCTTTATATCACATAAAGGAAAAGGGGATGATAAAGGTCAAAATATTGCTAAATTCGAAAAACAAAATAAATGTACAAAAATGTACAAAATGTACAAAAAATGTACAAAACAAAATGCAAGAAAACTTGCTTAAAATGCAATGTTAGCCGAAAATCTGAGATATGAAGGCCAAATCACATATCGTGATACTACATGAAATAGTATCGAAATATTGATAAAAAATGAATATATTTACGTAATATCAAACAACATGAAAAACGTGAAAAAGTCATTATTATGACAAATCTGAGGATTTTAACTTCGAATCATAAAGCGACGTTTCGTATTTTTTAGACCCTAGAAAAGACGTATAAAGATGTTGCTTCCAATACAAATTATAAAAATCAATGTGTTTTCATTAAAATTAACTAAAATATTCCTGATTTTCGGTTTATATTACTGATGGAAGATGTACACGTAAAACCGTTCTAATCCGGCTGAAACGTCGATATATGCAATAAAAACACAACTTCTCCCCTTTTCAATAACTTACTCAGTATTTTAACGAAAAACAAATAGATGATTGAAAATGAAGTATTTAAGGTTATTTTCTGATCAATTATGTGTTTGCATAATTTTTATCGTATATTTAATGAATTAATAACGATAAACTTAAAATTCACAAAAACGTGGAAAAACAGCCTAATTCGATGATATTTTGTTTAAATCACGTAAAGGAAATGATTAAGGTTAAAATATTGCTGAATTCGTTGATTTTTAGTAGAAAACAAAATGCAAGAAAACTTGCCTAAAAATGCAAAATTTGCGAAATTCTGAGATTTGAAGGCCAAGTCACATATCGTGAGAAAACATGAAGTAGTATCGAAATCACCAAAAGGAAAATGGGATGATAAACGTCCAAATATTGCTAAATTCGATGATTTTTAGTACGAAACAAAATGTAAGAAAACTTGCTTAAAATGCAATATTATGCGAAAATCTTAAGGCCAAAGCACATATCGTGATACTACATGAAATAGTATCGAAATATTGGTAAAAATGAATATATTTACGTAATATCAAACTACATGAAAAACGTGAAAAAAAGTCATTATTATACCAAATTTGAGGATTTTAACTTCGAATCATAGAGCGACGTTTCGTATTATTTAGACCCTAGAAAAGACGTATAAAGATGTTGCTTCCAATACAAATGAATAAAATCAATGTGTTTTCATTAAAATTAACTAAAATGTTCCTGGATTTCGGTTTATATTACCGATGGATGATGTACACGTAAAACCGTTCTAATCCCGCTGAAACGTCGATATATGCAATAAAAACAGAACTTCTCCCCTTTTCAATATCTTACTCAGTATTTTAACGAGAAACAAATAGGTGATTGAAAACGAAATATATAAGATTATTTTCTGATCAAATATGTGTTTGCATAATTTTTATCGTACATTTAATGAGATAATAACAATAAACTGAAAATTCACAAAAACGTGGAAAACGGCCTAATTCGATGATATTTTCTTTATATCACATAAAGGAAAAGGGGATGATAAAGGTCAAATATTGCTAAATTCGAAAAAACAAAATAAATGTACAAAAATGTACAAAATGTACAAAAAATGTACAAAACAAAATGCAAGAAAACTTGCTTAAAATGCAATGTTAGCCGAAAATCTGAGATATGAAGGCCAAATCACATATCGTGATACTACATGAAATAGTATCGAAATATTGATAAAAAATGAATATATTTACGTAATATCAAACAACATGAAAAACGTGAAAAAGTCATTATTATGACAAATCTGAGGATTTTAACTTCGAATCATAAAGCGACGTTTCGTATTTTTTAGACCCTAGAAAAGACGTATAAAGATGTTGCTTCCAATACAAATTATAAAAATCAATGTGTTTTCATTAAAATTAACTAAAATATTCCTGATTTTCGGTTTATATTACTGATGGAAGATGTACACGTAAAACCGTTCTAATCCGGCTGAAACGTCGATATATGCAATAAAAACACAACTTCTCCCCTTTTCAATAACTTACTCAGTATTTTAACGAAAAACAAATAGATGATTGAAAATGAAGTATTTAAGGTTATTTTCTGATCAATTATGTGTTTGCATAATTTTTATCGTATATTTAATGAATTAATAACGATAAACTTAAAATTCACAAAAACGTGGAAAAAACAGCCTAATTCGATGATATTTTGTTTAAATCACGTAAAGGAAATGATTAAGGTTAAAATATTGCTGAATTCGTTGATTTTTAGTAGAAAACAAAATGCAAGAAAACTTGCCTAAAAATGCAAAATTTGCGAAATTCTGAGATTTGAAGGCCAAGTCACATATCGTGAGAAAACATGAAGTAGTATCGAAATATTGGTAAAAACAAATATATATACGTAATATCACACAACATCAATAACGTGAAAAAAGTCACTATATTACCATATTTGAGGATTTTAACTTCAAATCATAGAGCGAAGTTTCGTATTATTTAGATCCAAGAAAAGACATATGACAATGTTGTTTCAAATACAAATGATAAAAATCAAAGTGTTTTCATTAGAATTAACTAAAATGTTCCTGATTTTCCGTTTATATAACCGATGGAAGATGTACACGTAAAACCGCTCTAATCCGGCTGAAAAGTCGATATTTGCAATAAAAACAGAACTTCTCCCCTTTCCAATATCTTACTCAGTATTTTAACGAGAAACAAATAGTTGATTGAAAATGAAGTGTTTAAGGTTAATTTCAAATCAATTATGTGTTTGCATAAT
Source organism: Procambarus clarkii (assembly GCF_040958095.1). Classification (NCBI taxonomy): domain Eukaryota; kingdom Metazoa; phylum Arthropoda; class Malacostraca; order Decapoda; family Cambaridae; genus Procambarus; species Procambarus clarkii. The sequence goes on from NC_091181.1 coordinate 24,553,644, forward strand.
TTTTATCGTATATTTAATGAATTAATAGCAATAAACTGAAAATTCACAAATACGTGGAAAAACAGCAAAATATTGCCTAATTCGATGATATTTTGTTTATATCACCAAAAGGAAAATGGGATGATAAACGTCCAAATATTGCTAAATTCGATGATTTTTAGTACGAAACAAAATGTAAGAAAACTTGCTTAAAATGCAATATTATGCGAAAATCTGAAGGCCAAAGCACATATCGTGATACTACATGAAATAGTATCGAAATATTGGTAAAAATGAATATATTTACGTAATATCAAACTACATGAAAAACGTGAAAAAAGTCATTATTATACCAAATTTGAGGATTTTAACTTCGAATCATAGAGCGACGTTTCGTATTATTTAGACCCTAGAAAAGACGTATAAAGATGTTGCTTCCAATACAAATGAATAAAATCAATGTGTTTTCATTAAAATTAACTAAAATGTTCCTGGATTTCGGTTTATATTACCAATGGATGATGTACACGTAAAACCGTTCTAATCCCGCTGAAACGTCGATATATGCAATAAAAACAGAACTTCTCCCCATCTTACTCAGTATTTTAACGAGAAACAAATAGGTGATTGAAAACGAAATATATAAGATTATTTTCTGATCAAATATGTGTTTGCATAATTTTTATCGTACATTTAATGAGATAATAACAATAAACTGAAAATTCACAAAAACGTGGAAAAACGGCCTAATTCGATGATATTTTCTTTATATCACATAAAGGAAAAGGGGATGATAAAGGTCAAAATATTGCTAAATTCGAAAAACAAAATAAATGTACAAAAATGTACAAAATGTACAAAAAATGTACAAAACAAAATGCAAGAAAACTTGCTTAAAATGCAATGTTAGCCGAAAATCTGAGATATGAAGGCCAAATCACATATCGTGATACTACATGAAATAGTATCGAAATATTGATAAAAAATGAATATATTTACGTAATATCAAACAACATGAAAAACGTGAAAAAGTCATTATTATGACAAATCTGAGGATTTTAACTTCGAATCATAGAGCGACGTTTCGTATTTTTTAGACCCTAGAAAAGACGTATAAAGATGTTG